>NW_015168705.1:354740-369945 GCF_001447785.1 Gekko japonicus
TCAGCAGGTTTATTAAGAGGTAATACTATCTCAATAAAACTTTTTAAACAGAAACCACAGTGAAATACACCATGATATAGATGGAAACAGCGGCATTAAAATTAATTGTATGTACAATTTACACTTTTTTATTTATCTTTTTTTAACCACTGTCCTGAACCCAGAGAGAAACTGAGTCAGGAGGCCCACTCTAGGGAGAGGATTTGACATGCAAGGCACTACCATTGAGGAAACCTTGCTCTTTTTGGACAAATTTAGAGTCCAGTGGCACCTTTAAGACCAACAAAGGTTTATTCAAGGTATGAGCTTTCATGTGCACGCACACTTTATCAAATTTTTATGTTTGTATTTGTTTGTATCAAAGACACACTTTATCAAATACAAACATAAAAGTTGGCCAACCAGTAATTTCCCCCTTTTCCTTTCATTCAGGGGTTGTTTCAGTTTAGTGATCCTGCTTTCCTCTTGTGTGTGGTTTTTTGTCACGTATTTCCGGTGCACTTCAACAAGGTACTGATGATTCACATCTCCACACCGAGTGCTCCCTATGCAGTGTGTGAAGGGCATCACGTCACTTCCGGGTGATGTGTGTGCGGCGTGCACACACACTCCGGTCCTCCCACTTTCCCCAGGGCCTCCCCACTAGGAAGGCTTTAGCTATGGCCCTGGTATTGTACTGCATTTAAAGCCTACGTTGCTCCCATCGTTATGCGGCCAAGTTCTTAACATACAAAACCTTTAGACTGATGTGATATGGTCTGGTGATCTCATGCTGCATAGAAGGGCTAATGGTAGTACTGCCACACACCACTATGAATTGTACCACATGGCATCTGTGAAAGTTTGTAGTCACAATCATAGAGCCTTAAAGAGATTTGACTGGGGTGGATCCTACTCTTATCATCCCACTCCACTGAGCAAAATTTATTTATTAATTAAAATATTAACACCTCACGTTCCCTTTTGGCTCAGGTTCAAAGTCTTCCTGGAGTTATGCGATGTCACTCCCGTGTTTTCCCTGGAAATAACATCATGCCGTGCACAATGCTGGTGTTTTTTAAAGCAAATTTCTCCCACTGCCTCTCAGAGTAGTAGTAGGCAACAAGGGTTGCTGGTAAATATACACATATAAAATTATATGGCAAATGTCAGTAAACCTGGCAGATTCATACAGTATGGTAAAGGTAAAGGTTAAAGTTCCCTGGCTCGAAAGCCAGTCGAATCCAACAAGGATTCTGTTCATCATACCAAGAAGCTTTTCATCATGTCCTACTGACTACCCTGGTGTTGATTGCATTCTGTGGATTAAATGGTGGCGAGTATGCCTTTTGTCTTTGTGGGATCTGTGCTGCCTCCTGTGGTCATGTGGCTGGCATGACTAAACACCAAGGCGCACGGAACGCTGTGACCTTCCCAACAAAGTGGTACCTATTTATCTACTTGCAATTTCTTGCTTTCGAACTGCTAGGTTGGCAGGTACAGTATGGTACAGTTTGATAATTCTAGACTCTGGCCTGGTTGATGAGGTTTCGATGGTAATATACACTCCAAATGTGAACCATGGAATGAACATTCAACAAGCTTATTTCATCCCAGCCTATCATGAACATGTAAATGCATGAGCTACCACAGCTTGGCCAATGTGCTTAACCATCATGTAGTGAAAAGATCTATGCAGAACTGAGCACATGTTGACTCAGCCGTGAAGCCATAGCTTCATCATGGACACATTGCAGTTCAGCCCATCTTTTCTGTGCCACTGCCTAACCTCATTTGGGATTGGATTTGGTTTGTGAACAGGGCAGCACATGGTGATGGAATTATATGACAGCTTGTAGAAAGTGTCGTGTCAACCCTTGCGCCTATGCAGATTCAGAGGGATATGAGCTACATTGCTAAGAGGACAGCGAGTCTCAAGAAGCATAGTGGGATTTTGCCAAAATCTAGTGCAAAAGCTGAACTTCTGGTGTGGTCTTATGTGTGTGTGTGTTGTACAAAGTGTAAAACTTGATGGTAGCTATCCTTGCATAATACTCCTCAGACAGATGGATGTCAGCATAAGAAGAAACTGACAGTCAAGGTAGCATATGTATCATCACTGTAGGTGTCAATGGCAAGAAGCCGAGCTAGGAAGACTGATAGTTTTCTAGCTGATATGTCGATTATGCACCTGCCATTGAAGTAACACCATCCCTGGAGATCAGAACATGGTTTAGGACTGGCCTTTTTTTCCCCTATGAAAGATTTCTTGTGTACAATGCAATGTCCATTAAAATGAACCCCTCTCCCTTTTGTAAGGGATGGCAGGCAAGAGATTGCTGGATACACAGGAGGTGGTAGTAGCACTCATGGTTTGGCACTCTTGTACATCGTGGCAAGGCCAGGAAGTACCATCTGAGAGGAACTTGACCTCCTTTGGGCTCATTGGGGCTTAGGCAGACTTGTCCTTTGCTGTCTTGCCCCTGAGGCTGATCTGAAAGAACTCATCAGGATTCAGGCTTGTTCTTCGGTATGTCAGGAAGCACCTCCTGCTTTTAATCAGACTGCAGGACACAGGTTTAAGCTATGAAAGCTGTGCTGATGTTTCCTGCCACTGGACTTATATTTGGAGTCTCTTCTTAAGGTACATCTTTGCTTGAGGTATATTGAGACCCAGAATGGCGTCATGGTTAGAGTGATGGACTAGGATCTGGGAGACCCAGGTTCGAATTTCCACTCTGCCATGGAAGCTTGCTGGGTGACCTTGGGCTATTCACACACTCTCAGCGTGACCTACCTCACAGGGTTGTTGTGAGGATAAAATGGACAAGAGGACAATAATGTAAACCACTTTGGGTCCCCATTGGGGTGAAATGTGGGGTATAAAGGAATGAATGAATAAATAAATAAATAGAATCTACACTACAAAATGGTATGAAAACAGTTCAACTGTTATATATTAGTCTGCCTTCCTCACCCATACTCAAGGTGGATTACAAAATATGTAGAACTATTCAATCAAACAGGAAAGATCTGTACAAAACAAAAAGAATGCACTGGGAATAATTGGAAAATAAGGCTGGCAAAAAAGAAATAATCTGTCTAAGGCAACCAAACTGTCAAAGTTTTGAAAAACCATACTGAAGTAAGAGTTAAAGAGGTAGAAGATAACTGCAGTGAAAAGGGAGGGTGATGTGGACAAGAAATATTGCAATATACTATAATGCTATCCCTTATAGAAACAGCCACCTGAGCTGATCTATTATACTATGGCTCTGACCCCTTTATAAGAATGTCCTCTTGAACATTTCTGTTTAGCACATCCTGCAAAAGGATAGAATGGGGGCGCTCCTGATAGCCTCAAATAGACCGTTCCGCAGAGAATGCGCATGAGCGGGCAGTTATCTGTTTTCAGGATGTCACCTTTAGAAGACTTTACTCAGATGAGGACAGCTATCATGGCAGATTTGACATTGTACTCCTTGCATTTTGTGGTTTTCTGTATAACATTCCAGTTTGGATGCTGTTATTGAAGTTGAACGTATCTGAACATATATATATGCCTTACATTTAGAGCATTGGATCATTTCACCCAGTATTGTCTGTGCTGATGGACAGAGGCTCTCTAGGATTTGAGGCACCCACTACTTGAATCAGGATTCCAGGGACTGAACCTTCAGAATGAAAAGCATTTGTGTGATGTATTGGAATCCTCACTTGAATCGCCCCATTGACACTCAATGTTAAGCTTCGAGCCGACGAAGGCTCCTCCTCCGAACGTACGATTGGTCGCCCTCTACCAGCGATCAATCAGAATAACACACAGTCCCTGAGCGAGAAGAACTCCTATTGGTCCTTATCTAAGCAACCTTATGGGTTGATTATTGTAAATAGGTGTGGCTATGTTAGCCCGGGAATGTTTAAAAGGAGCCTAGCTCCCAATGTTAAACTGTTCTGGTTTTGAATGCGTTTGAGTGTTTGTTCGCTACTTCATTAAAGCTGAATCACTTAGCTGAAATCATTCTCCGAGTCTTTGTTAGTGCGATCTAACAATTTGCTCTTCTATTGAGCCATAGCCCTTCTGTAGGACTGTTCTAGACAAAGTCCAATAAATTCCTTTTCCATTTACGGTGGGATTGTTTTGAAAATAGAGTTGGGAAGAATCCAGAATAAGTATAAGACCTGAGGTGCTAGCTCCATTTTAAGTGCTTCTACTCAACCCATCAAATAAGGTCTCATCTTGGCCTATTTTTCAGATATGCTTGATCACCTGCCAGTTGGGTCCATGCCCAGTTTGTGAGTCAACAGCTGTGGGAACTGAAAATTCAACAAACTGGTGGTCTGCGTCCAAACCATTTAAATATGTCTAACTGCGGAGGGGGGGGGGGACTGCATGTGTGTGATTACCTACGTATCTCCCCTCACTGTCTGCCACTATATTTTCTCAGACTTCAAGACACACTATGCTAAAAAGTTGATATATTGACTTGATACTTACTAATCTAGTGTCTTTGGATGTCTCATAACGACATTACTCAATATCCATCAATGGATGCTGAGTTGCCCGGACTGGTTTGCACATGTGTGTAAGAAGGTGCATAGAAGAGAAGGTGGCATGCTATAGGCTGATCTCATCAGATCTTGGAAGCTAAATGGGGCCAGCACTTGGATGGGAATGCTCTGCAGAGGAAGGCAACGGCAAACCACCTCTGCTTCTCACAAGCATGAATACAAGCATGAATCTTGATAAGCGCTATCTGCTCAGCTTTAGGGACAATACAGTAAAAGACAAGTGTGTGCCAACATTAAACAAGAATATCCAAGTCATCTGGTGAGCAGCTGTGATTCACATTAAGACAGGAGGTCAGTCAAGGTAAGTTTGACTGAAGATCGTATTCACATCAGTGTTCTGAAGTACGAAGCAAAAGTACATGCTATGTATTTGTGGTGTTCACAAATGTTATCAAGTGTTCAGTCTCGCAGGTAAAATTGAAATATCCCCATTCCAAATTTGTGAGCCTTGAAGTGAGAAGCGTTTGTGCTATTTTCTGTTTCCTTGCCTTGAAATTTTCCTTTTAAAAATCCCAGAAATTTGCACATCGATATTAATTATACATGTTTACAAATCATGTACCATAAATGCCATGTAAATTGCACTGAGATGAATTAAAATGAACAACTCAGACAACAATGGGTGGAACAAAACAATTCATAATGACAACACGCGAAGGGCCTATTTGTTCACCAGGCTAGCCCAGTATCGTCAGATCTCAGAAGCTAATCAGGATCAGCTCTAATCAGTAATTGAAAGGGAAACCACCAAGGGATACCAGGGTTGTGACATGGAGGCAGGCAATGGCAAACCTCCTCTGAATGTCTTTTGCCATGCAGACCCCATGGGCTCACTATAAGTCAGCTGTGACTTGATGGTAAAAAAATTTAGTTCCCCCCAGATGACTTGCTGGCATTTTCTTCCAATTTTATAATGGTCACAGGGTGGCACTGTTGCTTAATCTTAATAAATTTTGCCCACATTTCAAAAATGTGCCCTCTACCAGCGACCAATCAGAATAACACACAGTCCCTGAGCGGGAAGAACTCCTATTGGTCCTTATCTAAGCAACCTTATTGGTTGATTATTGTAAATAGGTGTGGCTATGTTAGCCCGGGAACGTTTAAAAGGAGCCTAGCTCCCAATGTTAAACTGTTCTGGTTTTGAATGCGTTTGAGTGTTTGTTCGCTACTTCATTAAAGCTGAATCACTTAGCTGAAATCATTCTCCGAGTCTTTGTTAGTGCGATCTAACAATTTGCTCTTCTATTGAGCCATAGCCCTTCTGTAGGACTGTTCTAGACAAAGTCCAATAAATTCCTTTTCCATTTACGGTGGGATTGTTTTGAAAATAGAGTTGGGAAGAATCCAGAATAAGTATAAGACCTGAGGTGCTAGCTCCATTTTAAGTGCTTCTACTCAACCCATCAAATAAGGTCTCATCTTGGCCTATTTTTCAGATATGCTTGATCACCTGCCAGTTGGGTCCATGCCCAGTTTGTGAGTCAACAGCTGTGGGAACTGAAAATTCAACAAACTGGTGGTCTGCGTCCAAACCATTTAAATATGTCTAACTGCGGAGGGGGGGGGGGACTGCATGTGTGTGATTACCTACGTATCTCCCCTCACTGTCTGCCACTATACTTTCTCAGACTTAAAGACATACTATGCTAAAAAGTTGATATATTGACTTGATACTAATCTAGTGTCTTTGGACGTCTCATAACGACATTACTTAATATCCATCAATGGATGCTGAGTTGCCTGGACTGATTTGCACATGTGTGTAAGAAGGTGCATAGAAGAGAAGATGGCATGCTATAGCCTGATCTCATCAGATCTTGGAAGCTAAATGGGGCCGGCACTTGGATGGGAATGCTCTGCAGAGGAAGGCAATGGCAAACCACCTCTGCTTCTCACAAGCATGAATACAAGCATGAATCTTGATAAGCGCTATCTGCTCAGCTTTAGGGACAATACAGTAAAAGACAAGTGTGTGCCAACATTAAACAAGAATATCCAAGTCATCTGGTGAGCAGCTGTGATTCACATTAAGACAGGAGGTCAGTCAAGGTAAGTTTGACTGAAGGTCGTATTCACATCAGTGTTCTGAAGTACGAAGCGAAAGTACATGCTATGTATTTGTGGTGTTCACAAATGTTATCAGTCTCGCAGGTAAAATTGAAATATCCCCATTCCAAATTTGTGAGCCTTGAAGTGAGAAGCGTTTGTGCTATTTTCTGTTTCCTTGCCTTGAAATTTTCCTTTTAAAAATCCCAGAAATTTGCACATCAGTATTAATTATACATGTTTACAAATCATGTACCATAAATGCCATGTAAATTGCACTGAGATGAATTAAAATGAACAACTCAGACAACAATGGGTGGAACAAAACAATTCATAATGACAACACGCGAAGGGCCTATTTGTTCACCAGGCTAGCCCAATATCGTCAGATCTCAGAAGCTAATCAGGATCAGCTCTAATCAGTAATTGAAAGGGAAACCACCAAGGGATACCAGGGTCGTGACATGGAGGCAGGCAATGGCAAACGACCTCCGAATGTCTTTTGCCATGCAAACCCCGCGGGCGCACTATAACTCAGCTGTGACTTGATGGTAAAAAATTTAAGTTCCCCCCAGATGACTTGCTGGCATTTTCTTTCAGTTTTATAATGGTCACAGGGTGGCACTGTTGCTTAATCTTAATAAATTTTGCCCACATTTCAAAAATGTTGAGAATGAGATCAAGAATTAAAACAGGTCTGTCAAATGAAGCAATATCTGGCTAATGTACAATTTATGGATTTTATTTCTGTACTCAGAATAATATTGCTCCCTCTCCTCTTTCCAGTCTTGGAAAGTGAGGAATCTTTTGTTTTTTACTCAAGCATCTTGTCCTATAATTAAAGTCAGACATTTTCCCCCTAAGGGTGTTGTAACTTGAGATCAGGCAGCCCTTTCTTCCACCAGTGATTTCAGTTTATTAGAACAGAACACAACAACAACCGCACAGAACAACTCCAACTTATATACAGTTTGGAACTGGCTAAACCACACCCCTAGAACAGTAAGGTCCAATCATGATTGAGTGCTTAGGACTAATAGGGTATGTTCCCGCCAAAAGTCATAGTCTTTCCTGATTGATCCATTGCACAATGGCAGCCAATCAGGCTGTTGATTTTAGGATATGACGAGTCTATGGAGCTTGTGACTGAAGCTCAGGCTCATTCTCCAATTCAGGCTATCCACATTACATAATACATAACCAAGGGACAGGGTATATGTTTAGTATTAAGATGGGGTTGGGGAAGAGGGACATAATCACACTCTTCTTACGTGCAAGAGGGCAAAGTTCCCTACTACTACAGCAGTCCAGTCTAATTGTAATGGACTTAAAACCACAGGAGGGTAGGTTTGATTTGAACATTAAGCTTCCTAATGCTGGTGGCTTCCACATACTTATGATTTTCTGTGTAACTTTGGTTGTTGCTGTAGCAGTCCCCCCCATCTTTGCCTGAGCCATGGCAGCCATCCCCCCCGGCTTTAAAAAAATGGTGTTTAATATATCCCTATAACATTTACCCACTATTTCCTCTGAATTCCCAGCTTTCATTTCTTTTTTTTATGAAGAAGGCTCTAACCCTTTGTGCTGTCAAGATATAGGGAGAAAGCTGCATTTATATCACTGTATATATCCCATATATCTCTGTACCCAAAAGGGCTAGAGAGTTACTTTTTAAAAAAAGGAAGCTGAGGACTCAGAGGAATTAGTTGGACTTGCATTTTAGAGGAGATTGGTCGGTATTAATCCATTATTAATTCATCAAATCAATAGTTTTAATTACTTAATTAGTTAACAAATGACCTATTTGTCTGATGTAGAGAGTGGAAAGGTGTTGCTGACATCTGAGATATAGCTATATCTACATTGCAGAGAATAGAAACATAGCCATAGATACAGTAGTTCTTTGCTCAACTCCTGCCAGTAAGATTTTGAGAGTTTTCTGATCAGATAACAGTTTTTAAAACATGCCTGTTCATAAAATCTGTAATGGAAAAACACATGAACCAATGTTTCAATCTGGTTTGTAGAGAAAAGACAAAATCTATCATTGGTTGGAATGTTTTTGTATCTTCCTGTCAAGAGTTATAAAAAAGAAGAAGAAGAAGAAGAAGAAGAAGAAGAAGAAGAAGAAGAAGAAGAAGAAGAAGAAAGATCAAGATGGGTAGCCGTGTTAGTCTGCCTGTTGCAGTAGAAAAGATCAAGAGTCCAGTAGCACCTTAAAGATTAATAAAATATGTGGCAGGGTATGAGCTTTCATGAGTCATGGCTCAGTCTGAAGAAGTTTTTGCTAGTCTTTAAGGTGCTACTGACTCTTTTCTACTGCAAAAAAGAGGGAAAAACCCTTATACCTGGAACTATGAATATCAATTACAAAAATCCTAAAATTATATTTAAAAAACTTTAATCAGATTATAAATAATGAGAACTTTGCATCAAAATATATCTAGCCAGCATAAACATGTGGCAATATCTTGGTACAGTTAATATTGCTAGATATCACACATACTGATGTGAGGTCACTGGAGTAGGGGAGAAATACACCATGGGCTTTAGACAATGTTTCTTGAAATTCGATAACTTTATTATGATTGTTAATCCCTTAATTAGCTTTACTTAGCACCATGGATTTTTAAAAAGGAGGGGGAAGACCATAAGTGGTCAATTTCACATCTATTGGGTTAAACCAAGTTGTTGTTCAAGAATCAGTCATTCGTCTGTAAAGAAACTTGGTCAGGTCACTGGGGAACAAAAGCCAGATTCATCTAAGGCTAGTAGCCAGACAGATTTATGAGTGACATAAAACCAGTTTCTAATATGAAGGCCCATACTGAATTAATTTAATAGAAGGTGTATCCACTTGCATCCAAACTGGAGCTGTACATAAAAGGAGACTGATAATCTCAGTGGTAAATAATTGCACTGCTGCTGGAATAAATCAAGCTGCCAGGTATCCAGTATTGACCTAGACAGTACAATATTGTTACTGTCTTGTCTGAAAATGCAGATGGTTTCCCACCAGATGGCACTACTTTCCCTTTTCAACACATACAAAAGACAAAATACACACTGTGAAAACAAATGAGAGTTTCATTTTCCTAGATATAATTTAAACTTGCATTTAACACGCTCATTACATCTTAAAACAGGATCCATGACTATTTCTGCATGATCCTAATCGGGGGTCCTTAATAAGAATGCAATGGGCTTGTGAGTAAGCCCATTGACTAAACTTTGTGGGACTGGCTTCCAGATAAGCAAACACAGTATCAGTTCCTTACAAAAGAAAATTCCTTTGAACTCAGTAGAACTTACTTAAAGGAAACATTAGAATTAAGCGGCATTATTTGTGAGCAAACTGGTCACAACTCTGCCTTACACTGAAACAATTGGCTCATCTGGATCAGCATTTTTGTCTCTCCATCTTGGGACTTGGATGGCTGTTATGGCCCATTCCTGAGTGAGAAGCAGGTGCTGACAGATGTGAAAGCACCACCTGATCAGTAACGTCAGCACTCGCTGGAACTCCACCAACACTATGCTTGAGCATTTGGTAGAGCTGAAGAACTGCCTGAGCACCTTGCTGTCAGAGATCAAGGTTGTGTGGGAGAGAGCCAGCTCAACCACAAGGTCCTTAAGCACTTTAAGGACTTCACCTAGTTGCTGTTGTCTGAAACAGCAACCCTGAGTCTGGTCATTCCCATGATCCAGTCTGCTCATGAGAAGATGACCGCCTTTCTGAACCCTGAGGCAGGATGTACAGACTTTGTTCCAGCAGTGAATGCACTGGTGCAGAGGCTGCAAGAGGGCATCGAGTCCCACCTTTAATCTCTCACCAAGCAGAAGATCTACATGTTGGTAACTGTGTATGACCTGTCCATCAAGGGTAGCATTGCCAAGTAGGCTGGCCAGCTCATTCACTGAAGAGATGAGCTCTTCCAGCAGGCTGAGTGCATCCTGGCCAAGAGGGGCACATTGCCGCCAGCAGAGGAACAAGGGGGTGAAAGCAGCTGTGCTGTTGTTTCTCTTCTGGGCAGCATCCTCCCCCTGTGGCAACCACCAAAATGATCTTGGAGATGGAGCTCATTGGGCAGGCAGTCAACCCCTCTGGGAATGTGAGTTGCATGAGACAGGGTTTGGCAGCTGTAATGGTGAGGGAGTACCTTGCTGAGCCCTCTGAGTTGCAGTTCACCAATGTGCTGAGCTACTGGGCCATGAAAGAGAAGGTCTGGCTGGACCTCTCTGCTGTACGTCAGAGGCTCTTCTCATGCCCTCCAAAGAGCGTGCAGAGTGAGCATGTTTTCTCCCACAATTGCTCACGTCTGCTCCCTTGGAGTGTTGAGCAGTTGGTCTACCTCAAGGTCAACTTTCTGCTCTTCAGCTACCGAGGGTGAGTGAAGTGAGCACATGCTTGTGCCTGTACCAGTCTGTGTTGGGGAGTCAGGGCAAAATGCTCTTCTGAAAATTAAAATGTCATCAGAAAGAAGCAGCAGGGCAGTTACCCAGTATCTTGGCAGTATCCCCGACACCCCTAATGGTGCTCCAAAATAACCCACACTGAAACCCCTCGACTGAACTTGTGTTTCAAGCATTTGGAGTTAAACCAGCAGCACCCACAGAGTCACTATAAATGGAGCTAACCTACATGTATGTTGTGCAACATTCTTCTTTGCAAGGGTGGGAGGAGGGAATAGTGAGGAGTGATGAAGGGCAGCCTCAGCTCCTTCGGCTCCTCCTCTGAGGCAGTGATGGCATGCAGACTGCTGAAAGAGGAGGATCTGGGTGCACAACTCCCCTCCTCCCTCTCACTTTCTGTGGCCTTCTTTGGGGAAAAGATATTGATGTTTATCTCTGTGTCCATTTGGTCTGACAGGCTTGTGGTTCTGGTGGCTTGTGTGGATTGTCAATGCCATTGGTTCTGCTGGTGGTGCAAAGGTGCCCTCCCCTTAAGATTGTTCTGCTGGGCTTCTGTGGTTTACCATTATTTCTGCTGGGCATGCAAAAGCACCCCCTCCCTTAAGAACATTCTGCTGGGCTTCTGTGGATTGCTCTTGGTTCTGTTCAGCTTGCAAAACTGCCCCCTCCTTAACTTTGTTCTGCTGGGCTCCTCTGGTTTGACATTGGTTCTGTTGGGCTTGTGGTTATGCTGGCATTCTTGGCTTCTGCATTTGTTCTGATGGGCTTGCTGTTGGTTCTTGCCGGGGGGGGCATCGACAAGTGGTTGCTGCAGGCATGGCTCTTTGCTTTTGCCCTGTAGAAAGCATGACTCCCCTCAATGGAAACAATAGATGATGGATGGGGACACCTTGTTTAGGGGCCCATAGAATTGGACCCCTTGGCCTAATCTTCTTGAAACTATGGGTTATTTTGTGGAAAGGCACCAGCAGCTGCGGAACAGTTTTGGTGCCATTATTTCTAAAAACAGCCCCTCACCCACACAGATAGGTTCCCCCATAGGCTATAATGGAGCCAAATAATATTGGACACACACCCCCGACTCCAGACAGGAATATCATAACAGTATTGGTAACCCCCCAAAATGAGAATGCCGATATTTTTTGGCTCTAACGTATCTGGATCCGGAAAAAACCCAGTTGCCTCCACAGCACAAGGGTCTTCACTGCATGTCTGAACCTAACCTGTGTGTATACATGAAAATATTTTTAAACAATATGTTCATTTAAAAATCTTGTTAAGCACAACTTCTACCTGGAATGCCAAAGAGTTATGCATAACCTCACTCCTTGACATTTTGTGGTCAGCTTTGCCTCCTGTGGCAGCCATTTTGTGGCTGTTTCCACCATCCTGGGTCAGAGTTCCCAGATGTCCACAGCCTCCAATTGGTTGGGTAGCTCTGTCTTAGGGACACCAAGCATCCTCTACAATCTGTAACAGTACTGCTGTTGATTCTTATGTTAGGGTAGTGGCACAGAATGATTGCCTGACGCTTTATGATTGCCTGATGCTTTCTCAGTGTTTGGTAATTGGTCAGAGATAACCATGGATGGTTTTGTTAAGTATTCATGGAAGCCTGGAAATAGTGACCTCTCCCAGCTGAAAAGAATAGGGCGGTGTGACTTCAATGGAACAGAAGGGTGTAATTCTGTTTGGGATTGCACTGAATATGTCTGAAGAAGCTGGGACCCTGACTCACCCATGGGTCCCGTGTGTAGTCCTGTCTGGGTGGGGAGAGCCAGCAGGGGAGACAGTGGCGATGGCTGGCCATATCCTGCAAGGCAGGGCGGGCTGCGCAGGCAGCTTGGGGGCTGGGTGGAGGCAATGGTGAGGGAAACCTGGCTCTCCCCCTCCAGGTAGGCCTATGATGGAGCCTGAGCTGGGCCCAAGGGAAGGGAAAGTAGGGGGGGCAATGGGGGGGGGGGAAGCATGCTGCACCACCCAGCCAGCTCACCTGGTCATGTGGGATCGCTTGCCTTCCCATCCCTCCCTGTGTTAATGCTTTAGGAGAAGATGGCATGCGGGGGTTTGCAGGTAGTCCCGCTGTGGGGGGGAGGGTAACATTATGGGGGTACCTGGGTTATGTTCCTGTTCAAGGGGTCTTCTGCTTCATTTATCTGTCACAACCATGGGGGGAATATCAGTATGGGGCCAGATCCATTTTAGGAAAACCAGGCCGTGTGCCCATTTCCCCAGTGTATGGGGATCCCCTTAAGGGATCATGGGGTGAGAGCTTTCAAGGGCACGCGCAGCTTAGGGGCTGCTAATGGGTTGCCCTCATGCTCAAGTGGCAGGGGGACCACATAGTGGCAACTGTCCTTGTGGAATCCAACATCCTGCAGGTGGGCTGGGGTGGGACGGGGTACACTGACTTGTCAGTGGGATGGGGTACATTGCCAAGATCCAGTGGTCCCATGCTGTTCCATGGCTTCTTAGAGCTGTAACCAATAAAAGTCATGGCCATTTTATTCCAAAACATTGTGAGTGATTGTGTATATTGACGGATTTTGGTAAAAGGGTGTTCCTGGCCTTTGCTGCCCACTCCCCTCCACTAGGTGCTGGAACTGCACAGAGAAGTTTTGCATTTATTTTATTCCATGCTACCATCATTCTGTTTGCAACAGTTGGAGCAGCTGATTAAATCCAGGTTCACTGGGTCATGTTTGGCATATGTTTGGAAATAGCCACACAAGGAAGTACCCAGAGTAGTTGTGAACTGAACCGTGTGCATTTCTAAAGAAAGAAAGAGTGTGACTTGGAGATCTTCATTCTGATTGGAGGGGGAGGCCTGTTTTGCATGCCAGAGATAATATCCCTGGCACTGAGTGTGAAGCAGAATAGATAGAAACCGCATAATAGGAAGAGACAATCTAATTTGCACTAGAGAAGGAAACCTAACAATAACAGCCAATTCACATGCTGGGAAGGAGAATAAGAAAACATTCCATTGATTTTTACCCATTTCAATCCATTGCAAAAGAGATGGCAAGCAAGCATGGAACCACTGTCAAGCTGATGCAAAAGAATAATCAAAACCAGACTTTTGGGGAAAAAGAACTCAGGGAGGGATAAAGCAAAGCATCTCAAATGTTAAACAACATGGAAATAGCTGGAAGTTTCATGCATCCCTTCATTTAGTACCTAAAAGTTTGGCAGTCAAAACATGAGGTTATGGCACTGTTAGAGGCAGATTGGTACAAGCAGCAATGTAATATCCCCCCCTTCCCCCCGAATGTAACCCAGAAAGTCTGTTTTCCCTTAATATTCATTTTGCAGCTGGATTGTAAACTTTTGCCACAAAGAGGATGTTGTGTGTTGGGTCATCATTAATGACGATCAGAAAGGGTCTGTCATATCTGAAGGTGGGAAAACGAGGGATTCGACCAGATTTTAGTACAAACTCTAAAGTAGTGACTGCTGCTGCTTCAGTGCCTTCCTCATTAACTTCCATTACAGCCTTGTGAACTGCCTGTAGGGGAAAAAAGAAGATTTTATTTCAATGCAAACGATAGAGCTAGGCCTTTCTGTGATTTTCTTCATTTCTCAACACTGAATATGCTTCTGGTGCTCTAGAACTGGCTATGTGACTTGGTCCTGCCCCTGTGATTGTAGGATGATTGGTTTTCTGTTTCATGAAAATATCAGAGAAAGTTATCTTGTATGGCTTAAGATCAAAGCAAGAGAGGAGGACATGCTGTTGACTGTAGGGGGATCCAGAGAGCTTTAAAAAAAAACCCCAGTAATCTTGTAATTATGTGATTTGACAATGGTCCTTGAAGGAATGCAGCATGTCACTCAGGCTTGGTCTACCTGTGTGGCAAAACGAGGTTATAGATCAAACTATAGCCATTCAGATTGGATATGGAAAACCCTCCCTGGGTAGGCTTGAGGTCTGGGGAGGGGAGCAGAGAAAGCAAGCAACTTTAAATGCATTCTCAAAGCCCCCCCCCCCACCAGCCGGCTGACTTGGAGAAGAGTTTGTCTCTTCAGATCCCTTCTCCAAGCCAAGCCAGCTGGCGTGGGGGCGGGGGGTGGGTGGGCTTGGAGAATGCATTTAAAGTTAAAGTTGCTTTCTTTCCACCTCTCCCTCCCTCCCCCTCCCTCCCTCCCCCCAAACTATTTTCTGTCTGTTTCTCTCTCTCTCCCTCCCTCC
>NW_015168705.1:370005-370843 GCF_001447785.1 Gekko japonicus
CTCTCTCTCGCCTTCTTTCTGTCCATCTCTATCATTCTTTTCACCCTTTTCTTTCTCTCTTCCTCCCTCCCCCCTCTCCATCTATTTGCTTTCTTTGTTTCTCTCTCTCTTTTTCTTTCTCTCTCTTCCTCTCTCCCTCCCCTATTTACTTTCTTTGTTTCTCTCTCTGTCTTTCCCCTTTCTCCCTCCCCCCTTCCCATCTAATTGCTTTCTTTTCACCTTTCTTTCTCTTTCTCCTTTTCTTCTTTCCTTCCTCTCTCTCTCCCTTGCCCCATCTATTTGCTTTCTTTGTTTCCCTCTCTTTTCTCTTTCTTTCCACCTCTCTCTCTCTTAGAAAAAGAAATATCATTAGTAAACAAATAAATATCATCAATATCTGTTGTTACCTGTTTTGTTTTTATTTTTGGCAGTCTCATTTAAAGATAATAAAAAGCAGATTTGCATATTTTCCAATAAAAATGTGTGTAATATTTGTTTAGGTCTTGCGGCTCTCAAACATCTCATGTTTATTCTGTGTGGCTTTTACATTAAGCAAGTTAGGCCACCCCTGGCTTAGAAAAATCCTTGATCATTCCCATTAAAGATTACAAACAAATTAATTGTTTGAAGATAAAAGACATGGAAAAATTTACTACCAAACAGCTCACATACTTACTTTGGAAACCCTCAGATCACGTTGTCCAGTGATACCGGAGAGATCAGCATTGTCATGAAAGACATCATTCACACCCTGTGTCTGCAGTAAATCTTTGACATCATAGGATCCAGAAATGGAAAATTTTGGAATATGCAATTCTATTTTCCTAGTTAATAAAAAATTTTGCAAAAAAGATAACAT
>NW_015168705.1:370858-386715 GCF_001447785.1 Gekko japonicus
CAGCAGGATAAAATATTTCCATTAGGGTATTTTAAAATTTTTCTTCTGGTATCTCAGTTATGCTGACTGTATTCTGGTTTCTTTCCTCACCTAGTGCTTTATGTTCCTTCTTCTACCAGTATCAGAGGCCGAGTTCAGACTGGCTGTTTGGCCTGGCAGCCAAACGTTTCAGTAGCATTTCAGTAGCGGATTAAAGGGGTGGGTTCACATAGGCACATCTTTCAGGCATCCCCCAGCCGTACTCAAGCCGTCTTGTGCCGCTTCCCTCCCAAGTTTAAAAGATACCAGGTGAAAGTGGTAGCAAACCGTGTGTAGAGCGGGTTGATTCCAGTTCCCTGAGTGTGAATGCAAGCGCTGCTAAGGCGCCTGCAGTCATTGGTAATAGGCACGGCTGTTTACGTGGGCAGGCGCTGTCGGGGCCTGCGCGATCTTGCCCTATTTGCTGTTCCGGGTTTTCTTTGCCATGACTCCCTAGCACTTCAAATTGCCAGTCTGAACGTGGCCAGAGAATAACTAACTTGAGCAGGGGTCATTTCGTAGAAAAAGAGCTAGGGGAACTCATTAGCATAACTCATTAGCATATGCCACACCCCCTGACATCATAAGGCCCGGTGGTGGACCTGCAAGGCCGGCGGGAGTGTGAGGAAGCCCTGCCAAGGCCCTCCCTGGCCCCAGGCAGGCAGGGATGGGGAGAGGCGGGGAGGAAGCAACTTACCCTCCCTCTTCTCCTGCCTCCTCCTGGCTGAATGAGGGCTGGAAGCGGGGCGGCTGGAAGCAGGGGGTGTGGCTTCGTCGTGTGCCCCGCCCCCACCTCACCTGGGGGAACTGCGTTCCCCCCCGAAATGACCTCTGAACTTGAGGATAATCATTGAGTAGCAAGGAATAGGTTTTCTGTACAACTTTCCTTTAGATTTTGCTGGTTTAGGAATTTCAAGCTCTAAAGTGCAGGGAGGCAAATTTCCTCCTCAGGAAATATACATAGACTGATTCTGCAAAAGCAGTTGTTCTGCCCTTGGTCTGCTGTTTCCCCCGGTTGTACTGCTCAATTTCCCACTATTTGCTGCGCGGCTGCATTTTGACTTGCATTTCCCCCCGATTTCTCATGTTGCACATTTCAGCAAAGCAGTCATATTTAAGAGTCTTTACTAATCTGAAGTGGCTTCATGGCAACAATGTGAGGGAAATTGGGGGGAGATGCAGGTCAAAATGCGGCCATGCAGCAAATAGTGGGAAATTGAGCAGTACAGCCGGGGGAAATGGCAGACCGAGGGTGGAACAACTGCTTTTGCGGAATTGGTCATAATTTTTAATCACCATCAGAAACACAACTTCCAAATGAATTTCACACCAACCCATAGATGTCACACAGTCAGACACTAATACAGGAAGAATTAGATTATGACATGAAAAATCATATCTTCTCATTATTATTGGAATGTTGTAATAAAATATGTCATACAAAGGTATGCAGGATTTGCTGTGTTCTTAAGACCACCCCTTTAAGAAATCACTTTCCACCAATTCTTGACTGCAATAAGGATGTGAGCCTCTCCCTTGAACTCTAGACACACATAAGAGAACACCAAATGCAAGATGCTGATTTATTTTATTTTATGTAAAACATTTTTATTCTGCCTTTCCACCCAATCTGGGTCCACAAGGCAGAGAACATAAAAATATTTAAGTGATTAAAATATAGTTAACATTGTAAAATAATTCAATTAAAACACATAACCAAACAAAACTAGAAGGAGGGCCAGTAACCATTATTGGGGTATGCCAGATGAAACAAAAATGTCTTCACCTGCTCATATTATTTCAAATTATTTAATCCTCCCCCCAAAAAAAGTATGTGCTCCATCCACTTGGGGCACCAGCTGGTGAAGCACTGCACCAGGCTGCTGGGCTTCCACAGCGGCTGGCACCAGCCTCGCCAGGCATGGAGCAGGACGGCCAGCTCAGCCCATGTGTGCAGCCACATCAGCCCAGCGCCAATGGCAGCACCCACCAGCCGACATCGCTCACTTGCTCTATGTGCTGCAGGAAGGACAGTGCTGGTGGCAACTATGGGAGCTGGGCGGGGGTGGGCCTGGGAAGGCACCACTGCTGGCCCCACCTCTGTAAGCCAGAGAAGGAGGAGGAGAGAAAGAGGAGAGGGCTCTCTTGGCTCTGCACATTCCTTGCGCCCGCAGTGGCTGGAGAGGCATGGTGCAGCTCCTGGGTCCTTTCTTCCTGGGGCTGCTCTGTTGTGGTCTGTGGGGGCATTGAAGATTGTATAAGGGGTGCAACCCCCATCGCTCCCCGCTGGCTACAGGCCTGGATCCAGTGTGTTTTTACAACAAATGCCTTCACTTATCTTATACTGAGCTATTAATAATACAGCAGTCATTTTTAAGAGACCGCAAGATGAAAGCTTACCCATGCCTTACAGATTTTCCCCATTTGGTCATAACTTCTCCTGTCAAAGTGTGCTCCACATCTGTCAGTTTCCCTTCATCTGGTAGAATGAACCATGCTGAGTAATCTCCATTGTAAGGCACTCTCACCACCGAACAAGACAGGTCTTCATCATAGAGATAACTGTAATCACCTTTTCTGTGCATCATGTTGACTTTCACAGTTGTGTTTGCATCCACAAAGAAATCTTGGTTCCTGGTCGATGTAGGCTTGAATGGCTCTTCCCAAACACCTGAGTGGGGGTGGGGGGAAGGTACATTAAGTTGTGTAAATGCTAATTCACACATTCATGTATTATTGCAGGATAGCAGCATGCTTAATCATAATGAGACACTAAATGCAAGAGGCCATGAATACTATGTTAAAAGTCTGTAAGTGTACAAGCAAAATATGGAATGATGTCACTACCAATGGAAGAAGTAGAGGGACATTGGGAGAGCATGTAACAAGTAGAGTGACTCAACGCTGAGTGAGCCCACTGAATAGAGTGAGCCCACTGAGTAGATTGACCCCACTTGTGAGATAGGGTATCAATTGAATTATTATTATAATTGTAATAATGTTCGGTATAAAAGGAAAGGGTTGTATCCAGCAGGCTGCTTAGTAGTGTTTGAGCCTTCATCCAATGTAGGTTCTTCCAACAACCACTTTAATCCAAGGAAGTCTTTGTAACTTAGAGGAAGAGGTGGTAGTATACAAGCCAAAATCTTTTAGCATATGGCTCTCTAGACAAATTCCGAATGATGAAGCTGAAACCTGGCAACACTTCTTCACTTTTTACTTGAAACCCATCACCAACTGCTTTATTTATAATTCTAATCATTTTGAACCCTGAATACTTTTGCTAGTGGAATATTTTCTGAATTTCTTCAGAAACATTTCTTCAGAAACATACATTCTGAATTTCTTACTTAAAATTTTAATCTTGCTTTAATTAACGTTTTAATGTATTAGTGTTGTATGGAATTGTTTATGGTTTTATGACATGTTGTAAGCTGCCCTGAGCTCGCCTGCAGGGTAGCGTGGGATAAAAATCGCAAAAATAAATAAATATTACCTATTGCATAAGCATTTTTAATGATTACCGTTAAAACCTTTGAAAAAGATACAGGCGTATTTACTTGGTATAGAGACAATTCCTTCTTGTTTCCTGATTGAATCTTTCAGTCTGGTGTCAAGTTTCATTAGCAGTTATCATTACTTACCTTTGAAAGTGATGTAGTTTAGAACAATCATGACCGTGCTTTCATCTAGTTCCTCAACTGCTTGGGAGATTTTGCCATTAGTTTTGTTCTTCACATAATTGTTTATTTCATTTTCTGCTGATGTAGAATTCTTGAAGTTAGTTGAGAAGCCTTCAGCTGCATACAAGGTTTTGAGATTGTTCAGGAATGTAGGCAGCACTTTCAGTGACTTTTCTATGAACAAAGCATTCCCGATATTCAGCTGTGTTACATTGCTGGGTTGGTTAATCGTGTGAATTATTTGTTTAAATCCTCCATGGATCACATTCTCTTCAATGTCTGACAGGTTGAAACCGAGTCCATTGAAAATCTGATGATGGGTCTCAGCTTTAGCACCCAGGGTCAGCATGGCAAAGGCTGTGGAAATGCTCAGAGGAGAGAAGAAAACATTTTTGGGAGCAGGATCGGAAGTGATGATTTTGTACAATCTGAATGCAAATTCAGCATTAGTCTTGACTATCTTTTTATAGCTCGTCATTTCAGTTCCCTGCCCTTCTTCCAAAGGGTGATGTTGATGATCAAGTGGGTTTTGATCTCCGTTGTGCTCCTGTTCCTCATGATGTCCTGGGACATGATGACAATGGACTTGAAGAAGACCAGTTAGTAGTAAGGAGAGGCAGAGGGTGAACTTCATTGGAATTAGTGAATGCTCTGCAACAAAATGATTCTGCATAACAGAATAAAACACTGTTAATCTTTCCACACAATTCCACAAGCAAAACTGGATTTGAGTCAATAGTGCAGTTCACTAGGAACTGTTATTTCATTAACTTCTTTGAAATGACAACACATATAGAAGAATGTTGGCCTGTGATCCATGTACTCAAAATCCATTGTACATCATTACTGTTAGTAACATGATGAGTAAATTTTAACCAATTGTATACTGCAAAGAAATTTGATATTAGAATTCATTTAAAATGGTTTTAGGTGTTTTAACTTTTTTTTTTAAAAAAAATATCAAGATACTCTGTCAAATTGTTTGCCTGGGACAGTTTACCATTTCATCAACATGGTTAGTTCACATATTTTAGAAAAGTTATACCATATTTTTAAATAATATTTTATTTTCATTTTAAGGCAGATTTGTAGAGCATTATCTTTTGCCCAAAGGTAGTTTCAGCATTGTTTTATTTCAGAAATTGAATCTTTAATGGCAAAATTTAGAATAAATTGAAATCTGCCATTGATTGTAATGGGATTTGAATTGTATCCCACGTGGCAGATTTTAGGCATTCAGATCTACATTACTCTGAAGAAATATTCCACATTCTTTGAAGCCAGAAATAACTGTTTTGGATAAGATATTGTTGACCTTCTGCACAGCAAAGGAAACCATTTTATCTGCCTTCACAAAATGTTTTTACGGTATACTTTTGGGATTAGGCTCATCTGTGCTGTGTTGTTCCCCCTTTTGTAGACGGTTTGGTAATAAAGTTCTATATGTGGGAGAAATTGCCATGCTACTGTGATCTGAGACTTCTGCTTCTTACATGATAAAGCAGTGTATTTGCCCTAAGGTATAAATTAAGCTATAAATTTTGATAGACTTAGTTTTGCTTTGATTGACAGAATTAAGCTATAAATTTTGATAGACTTAGTAGTTTTGCTTTGATTGACAAAGGGAATGGACAGACATAAAGTATTTTGCAGAGAGAATAAATAGTGGTAGCTCAAACTCCGGAATAGCATATGTTACTACTGCAATTCGGTCTACGCTGGCCTGCCTTTGAGACTGACCTGGAAGTCCCATCTGATCCAGAATGCGGCAACACAAGTCCTGACAGGGACACCACAGACTGCACATATTTGACCTGTGCGGTGCCAGCTGTACTGGCTTCCGGTGAATTACCGAGTCAAGTTCAAGGTTTTGGTTTTGACCTTTAAGGCCTTGAGAGGTCTGGGACCAATGTCCTCGGGTATACCCCCAGGAGAACGCTCCACTCTTCACAGAACAACTTGCTGGTGGGTCCTCGGCCCTAGAGATATCCGGCTGTCTTCGACCAGGGCTATGACCTTCTTGGCCTTGGCCCTGACCTGGTGGAACTCTCTGCCAGAAAACATCAAGGCCCTGCAGGACTTCATGCAGTTCCACAGGGGCCTGTAAGGCAGAGATGTCCTGCCAGGCGTTTGGTTGAGGACAGCGATGGCTTACATCTAGACTTGCCAAGTCCCCCCGGGGGCGGGGAAACCCCCGCCTTAGAGGCCCGTTCCCCGCCGCCGGCAGATCGGGCCCTGGGGGGAACCCCACCCCCAAAGCACGGGATGTGCCCAGCGTCAGCATGTCACCCAGAAGTGATGCAGCCATGCCAGGCATGTCGGGGGCGGGGCCACGGTCATCCGAGGGAAAACTCTATGTTTTCCCCTTGGATGACTGCGGCCCCACCCCTGGTGCACCCGACGCAGCCACGTCACTTCCGGGAGCGAACCGGGACTCCCCCACCGCAGCATGAGGTACGACTTGGCAACCCTACTTACATCATGGCTGGCACCCTTCCTGGATCTCTGTCCCCTGAACAATTTAGCACCTCTAACCCCTCCCCACCCATGAGGCAGCATAGACAAGATAGTGAGAAGGAATCACAAAATTTCGCCTCTTGATCTTTAATTACTGAACCATATATTTTGATAATGATTTTTACAGTGTTATTGTTTTAAAATTTGTACATCACCTAGAGCCCCACAACTGTGGGGATTAGGCAATTCAAAGATGTAATTAAATAAATGAAACAAAATAAATACTCACAGAGTCTTCTGAAGAAACCTAGCTCATTTGCCTGGTATAACATACTCCTGCCTTTAGTTTTTATCTAGCACATTTATATAATGGTCAGTGTTCCTTATTAACCATTAAACGGAGCAAATATTGACTATGTATCAGGGACAGAGGCCACAGAATTATCTGCTGGATTTGCAGCTAGTCTCTAGAATTAGCATAGCGGGGCTGGGAGGCTCTCAGCAACAGTCTTCACAGGAAAGACGGTACTGGAGAGCAACAGACTTGACAGACGAAAGTACAAACAGGTGAGTAGCCACTTTGGTCTGAAGCAATAGAACAAAGTTGAGTCCAGGGGCACCTTTAAGATCAACAAAGATTTTCCTGCTGCATGACTAATTTTTATGCCTTTTAACGTGGTAGCTTTTGGAAAATTAGTAAGAAGATTATTTTTTAAAAATGTGGTCGCTTAGCTCTTACCACAGTCCAACATGACTGCTGCATGACTAATTTTTATGCCCTTTAATGTGGTAGTTTAGCTCTTGCCACAGTCCAACATCCCGTCAACTGAGAACTGCTTCCTAATTGGGATGGACTGTGTCCTATACCCTGATGTTAGGGCTAGTGAGTTTTCCTTGAGTGGGACCAGACTGTTGGCCCTTGGGATGGCCAGGCTTGCAGAGCTGGTAGCGCTAGTTTTATGACTGGTGGACCAGTTGATCCAGGAAGATTCCCCTCCCAGCCCAAGCCTTAAACAGACCAAGAGGGAAGCAGCTCTACCTGCTCTGCAAGCAGCACTTGGGACTAATAGTGTCCAGCTTTACTGGAGCTAGAATCCTGCAAAGGAGTACATTCATTGGAACCAAGGTCTGTCCCAAGAGGTGACCATGGACTGCAAGCCTGGCACTGTAGTTCAGCATGAGCCCACTGCTTCCGCTGCTCCTGCTGAGTAGAGGTGGATCCCAGTGGGCTTGTCGCTGGTCCTGGGCCAGCACTTAGTTGCCCAAGGATCTGAAATGGAACTCTCCCAGAGTTTCCTGCTCTCCCTCAGGCCATGTTTCTGGCTTTTCATGCTCCTCACCTGAAATTTCGGAGTCCAGAGCTAGCTTAGTGGGGGGCAGGCTACTGATACCTTCTAGCACATCCTAAACGGTTCTACCAAACCTTTAATATGATCGAGTTACTTATCAACTCATGATATTTTGCCAGGTTATTTCACTACATTGCTCATCGCCCCTATTCCTTATCTGCTTGATGAGATAAACACTTTATCAAGAAGAGTTCCATTCAGTCCAAAAGAATTCTGATCTCCCTATTTTGAAGTCAGTTCAGTCAATTCTTGGTAAGTTCCCTCTGTTTGTTACATAACAAGACTTATTCAATCTCAGAGCTGAAAGGTACAACCAGGGTTATCTAGCCCAATCCCCGCCAATGCAGGAACTACAGTTATAATATCCCTGACAAGTAGGTATCCAACTGATACTTTAAAACCTCCAATGATGAAGAATCCACCATCTCATGAGGGAGACTGCCCCAGTGTTAAACACACCTCACCATCAGGAAGTTCGTAAATTTAGATGAAACTTCCTTTGCTGCAGTTTATTCAATTAGTCTTCCAACAACACAACTGAAAACATAATAGGTTTTTAAAAAAGATTTATTTATGTTGAATGGCAATATTTAGGAAAAGCTGCAAATCAATCTTATGGGGAGAACATATGGATGAAGGTTCCTATGTAAACCAAGTTTTATTTTCTCTTGTTTGGTGGTGATTGCTGCTTGAATTATTTTACTGTTGCCTGTTGGTATACTCTCCCAGGGCTAAAAGAAGCACGTATAGAAACATAGGATACTGCAAATTCAGGCTCTTTTTTAATGGATCCGTGCCTTTTAAGCCAAGTCTTTGCCACAAAACTTGGAGGCTTCTAGGACTACATTTGCTCCCTCTTTTTCTTTCAATTTTCGGCATAGGTTTCTCCAAACATTCAAAAAGCAGCTTATCTTCTTTTAATTTTTTTGTCTTATTTAGCTGCCATTTTGCTTCCCCCTCCTTGGAGATCATCCGGAGACGTTGCAAGGCCTGCCTGTTTGCCAGGGCTTTTGAAGGAATTTGAATTGGCAGGAATCTTTTAAGGGGGGGAGTGGGGAGAGAGACTTGGGGTTTGCCATTTTGTTTTTTTATCTTAACTGAGAATGTTTTAACAGTTATTGTAAGCTGCCTTGAACCATGAGGAAAAGCGGGATATAATGTTTTTTTAAAAAATTACAAATAAGCAAACACAGCACCACTATAAGGAAAACGCCATTTTGACTTTGCTTTGATAATTATTGTACTGGTCATAACGATAGAGAGTTTTATTCTTCAAAGTGGAGATCAGATTTGCTGATGATATTCAGGCTGATCAAAGACATATTTACTCAGAAGTATGGCTCAGCAGAGTTCACCCACAGGTGAGTGAGCATAGGATTTCTGCCTGGAAGATACTGGCTATATGAGCCTCTGGGGAGGGCGGGCTAGAAATGTAATAAATAAATAAATAAATAAATAAATAAATAAATATATGGAGCCATTTAACTGGTCCCTCTCGGCTAGCCCAGCATTGCCTACTTTGACTGGCACTGGATTCCAGGGTCTCCACTGCAGGTCATTCCCAGCCCTCTGGGCTGAGATTTGTTTACTTGTAAATGGCCATGTTTGACCCCAAGAACCTCTGCATGCAGAGCATGAGCTCTATCACTTAACTGCCCCCCCCCCCAAGATCTGGAAAAGTGGATCCTCACTGTGAACTTTTGTTAACAAAACTACGTTGGCTTTTAGGTGCTCAATAAATTCTTGAACTAAGTTTGAATCCAGTGGCACCTTTAAGACCAACAAAGTTTTATTCAAGGTGAGTTTTTGTGTGCACGCACACTTGTTCAGACACAAAAATTCTTGTTTTTGGAAAACTTGCCAGTCATTTACCCTCCCACCCTCCACTTTTGGACAGGAATTTAATCTAAGCATTGGGTTGGATTCCCACAGTTAGTGCATGTGTGGAGGAGAGGCTAACTGGCTAGTATCATTGATAGACTTATCCCCCATGAATCTATCTAAACCAAGACCAGCTATAAACCAAAACAGCTATAAACCAAGCATGGGGGCAGATGACCACATTGCTATGGAAAACACACAGAAAATCCAGGCATTTATACTTTGTTTTCACTCCCTCCCCCCAACAATTCTGGCGGCCGCCTTGGTTTCAGCTCTTGCTGAGCCCCCGACGAGCTCGGCGGTGGAGCTAAAATGAGGGGCCCGGCGGTGGACCTGCAAGGCCGGCGGGAGTGTGAGGAAGCCCCGCGAAGCCCCCCGCCCCAATGGTCCCAGCCACCGCGGCTGGCCTTGCAGCTCCACTGCCGAGCCCCATCAGGGGCCCAGCGGTGGATCTGAAAGGCCGGCGGAAGTGCAAGGAAGCCCCGCCAAGGCCCTCCCTGGCTCCAGGCAGGCAGGGGTGGGAAGAGGCAGGGAGGAAGCAACTTACCCTCCCTCTTCTCCTGCCTCCTCCTGGCTGAATGAGGGCCGGAAGCAGGGCGGCCGGAAGCAGGGGGCGGAGCTTCATCGTGTGCCCCGCCCCCTGCACCTCACCCGGGGGAATGGTGATCCCCCGCGATCCCCCCTGAATCAACCTCTGATACTAGCCATGGTGACTGAGGGGAACCTCCGCATAGAATCTTAGAGTTGGAAGGGTACCTCCACGGTCATCTAGTCCACCCCCCTGCTCAATGCAGGAAATTCAAAAATACCTCCCCCCCCCAGTGACCACTGAGAAAAATTGCACTAAGCTGCTGAATCCCAGAGCCAAGCGTGGAAGGCCTCAGCCTCTATGCCCTGTTATTGGCTGTCCAGAGGAACTGGTTCCTCAAATCAATCAGTTCCTCAAATTCTCTTTTTGCTTGCCTATTTGTAACTTATCCTTCTCTTGCCAGGGCCTGTGCTCCCTTCTGTTCACCTTGCTAGGGTAAACCTTCCATTGGTATCTTTATGGGAAATAACAACCACAGAAGAAAGTAATAAAAGTAGCTGTGAATTGAACCATAAAGGTAAAGGTAAAGGTTCCCTTGCTCGAAAGCCAGTCGAATCCGACTCTAGGGTTGCGGTGCTCATCTCCGTTTCAAAGCCGAAGAGCCAGCGCTGTCCGAAGACATTTCCGTGGTCATGTGGCCGGCATGACTAAACGCCAAGGCGCACGGAACGCTGTTACCTTCCCACCGAAGTGGCACCTATTTATCTACTTGCAATTTCTTGCTTTCGAACTGCTAGGTTGGCAGGAGCTGGAACTAGAGACGGGAGCTCACTCCATCATGCAGCACACCCGAGTCTCGAACTGCTGAACTACTGACCTTCCACAGCCTGCAGTTCAGCGTCTTAACCACTTGAGCCACCGCAGCTCCCGAATTGAACCATACTGGCTGATATAAATAAGAATGTAAGAATATAAGAACTTTGGTAGCTCAGAACAGTGGGATCCATCTAATTCAGCAATCTGTCTCACACAGTGACCCTCCAGTTACTCTGGAGGAACAACAACAGGGGCATAGGAGCTAAGGCCTCCCTCAATGTCGCCTCCTAGCACGACTATTCAGAAGTGTATTGCCCCTGAACATGGAGGTTTCCTTTAGTCACCATGGCTAGTAACAACTGATGGACCTATCTTCCTTGAATGTGTTGAATCCCCTTTAAAAGCCACCTATGCTTGTGATTATCACTACATCCGGGGCTTCAAATATCTGTAGTGTTTTGTTACTGGAATGGAGAGTTTTCTAGAAATTAAAGATGGAAACAGAACCAAGTCCAAATCTTTATTTGGGGGAAAATAGCAAATAAGCAGGAGGTACACAGAGAAGTGTATGTTCACACACACATGCACATACACAATAGCACCTCAGAAATGTTCTTTCCTAGTAATCCCCAGCATGGAGTTGGCGTTTTCACTGTTGCTGCAAAACAGCTTGTCTATGGCACCATAGTGCATCAGAATGAACACACACAATTACATGTTTTACACATGTTGCAAGTGCCCTGGTCACAGATTGGACTCTGCTTTGGGCCTTATCTGGTCTTCAGAAACTGCATGTTCTCAGTGGGTATGTCATAAGAACATAAGAACATAAGAGACACCAATGTTGGATCAGGCCAAAGGCCCCTCCAGTCCAACACTCTGTCACACAGTGGCCAAAAATACCAGGTGCCATCAGGAGGTCCACCAGTGGGGTCAGGACCTTAGAAGCCCTCCCCAAGCACCAAGAAGACAGAGCATCACCTGCCCCAGAGTCCCTATCCATACCTTGTGGCTAATAGCCACTGATGGACCTCTGCTCCATATGCTTAACTAATTCCCTTTTGAAGCCGTCCATGCTTGTAGCCACCACCACTTCCTGTCTTTGGAGTCCTTGTTCTCTCTAACAAACAACTGACCTTCAGGCCTAGTCAACTGACCCCTCCCTGCTGTCTTCAGCCAGTGCAGAAACATACACTTGTATCTGGGAAAGAGAAGCAGGCATTTGCATCTTAGAAAGACAGAGAGGCAAAGATCATCTGAAACGGCTGTCCTTTGGACAATCGAAAAGGGCCTAGAAAATGCAGGAAGAAGCTCAAGAAAATGCAGGGTTGCAGAGGGGGGAAATCACCTGGAAAAGCTGTAATTCTACGCTTCTGAGTTTTTGGGTAATATTTTCTTGGCAGTTGGTTCCATAATTTTTGCTATGAAGAGAAAGTGGTGTAGTGGCCTATTTAGAGTAGCCAGGTCCAATCAGATTGGACTTATTTGTCTTGTAGGCATATCCATAGTGAATGCCATGAATTTAGACATTATTGGAATCTTTGATTGGATTTGACTCACAGGCGTATCCTGAGTGAACACCATGGATTTATTGCATCTATAGCATCTCTAATTGTTTCCACATTTGGCTTTGTACAATGCGGACTTTTGCACTTTAGTATTGGATAAGAATTTTGTACAATTATAAAATGTTTTACTCATTGAGATTTGTTGAATTGGTTCTTGAATGTACTGAATAGTGTTTAAACATTTCATACACAGTTTTTGCTTTTTTTGGATACTTTATACTTTGTATCCCAGGTGTTGTGTTTTGTTTTTCCAATTCCATACGTGACCAACTCATTTTATTGTCATATTGTTCTTGCAAATTGGTGAGGATTAGCCAGAATGTGTGATCTAGTACTATAAAGAGTCAGCACTGAGGTAAGAAGAGTCAACATTGAGGTAAGAAGTGTTAGGATGTATTGAGAATTTCTGTTAGTGGGCAGAATTTGGAATTTAGACGAACAGTGGAGAGTTTGACTTCTAGAATTTTCTTGTTCTTTGTGGAATTTTGTTGGGTTTTTTTTGGAGTATTTATCCTCTTAGGCTGAGGAATCTGTAATAAGAAGCTGAATTGAAGGAATGAACCTTGTTGTCTTAAAATATTCATTGTTTCATAGCTGTAATAAAAGTAGTTAAATGATAATTGGATTGCATCTGGTTCTTTGCACATGGAATTTTGCTTTTTTATGATAAGGTTAAAAGATCTCTTGCAATTCCAAGTTAGCCTGGGAGCTAACATCTTAACATAAGGACCAATCCCCCCCCCCCAAGCACAGACATCTCTAGGGTTCTTTTGATCCAAGACTGTCAAACTTTAGTGGACATTTAAGTCAAATTCCTCATCCAGTGGATACTCATAAATTTTTCTTTAGCGTAATAATTTTTAGCCCCCCCCACATCCCTCTGTATTTGCCGCCAAGCAGTACATTTCATTATAACTAGGTAACAAATTGTGAAAAAAGAAAAAAAAAATGTTTCTAGAACGTTGGTCTCTTTTAAAATTTTCATTTCTTGAATATGTTATTTTGAATACATATGGTATTCAATAATGTGGTATTCAGTTGCAGTATTTTGAGTTGCTTTGTCCTAGGACTTTAGAGGCAATAATTCCTATGATTCGTAAAATAATTACTACAAACCATTATACCCCAAAAGTAGTAAAGACAGCACCAGGGGGGAAAAAATATTTTACTAGGGGATGTAGTAGGAGCCATCAGAAATTTAAATCATTGCCTCTTCCAAAGGTATCTATTGACTAGCTCTGAACCAAGCTCATTAATGCATGTGAAATGTTGTAGGCATGCTGTGGGCCTTATGTTTTACACTGTTTTGTTAATTGATATAAATCTTTGAGGGTGATATTATTTATCAATTAATTAAAAATGGAGAAAAAGTTGAGCACCTTGCAATTTGGGTGGCTGTACCAAAGCGAGACAGTGAATGAAATTACCCCTCCTTGTCATTTGCCAATGGCACTTCCAGTGGTGTAAGACACTTTGCTGATAGTAGAGGCAGAGAGGGACAGTCTTGTTAGCTTTCTGTTTCTCAGTGCAGCCACCCACATTGCTTGGTTTTCCGTCCATGTGGATTCCCAAATTCTTGGCATAATATTTTTGAGATTTTGCTAGGGGAAGCTGCCTTCTGCTGGCGCTCCGAAGAATTCAGCCCAAACTCTTTTTAAAATGGATTCTTTCCTTTGAAAGCAGATGTTTTCATCTTATGCTATTTTAAATAAATAAATAATAGCCCTAACCTGGATAGCCCAGGCAAGCCTGATCTTGTCAGATCTCGGAAGCTAAGTAGGATCGACTCTGGCAAGTACTTGGATGTGAGAACGCCTTGGAATACCTGCAGTCGGGAGGCAGGGGCAGGTTTTATTCAGCCACCTCTCTGAATCCCCTCCAGGCCCTCAATAGGGGTCAGTCACCAGAGGTTCCCATGACTTCCAGGTGCACGCACATACACGCACACGCACACACACACACATATGAAAAGCACCCAAAAACTTAAAATAAATAAATAACACAGAAGCATTAAAAAACAACAACATGGAGAAATGCTTACTCATTTTTGAACAATTTCCCCCATTTATGTATGGTTCTTTTTGACAAAGCGCCCTCCACGTCCCTCAGCTTCCCATCATCTGGCAGAATGAACCACGCTGTAGCATCATCTCTTTGGTAAGGTGGTACCTCTACCACCCAGCAAGACAGGTCTTCGTCATGAACATACTTGTAATCCCAATTTCGACTCAGCAGATTGACTTTCACAACTGTGTTTTGATCCATAAAGAAATCTACTTTGCTGATCAGGTCAGTACTGAAAGGCTTCTTCCAGGCAGCTTAGGATAAAGAAGTAGGGAAAAACCAAGCAGAGTAAATGATAGTTCTTCTAGGCAGTACGAATAACATTGGCTTACATCCCACCAAGCAGGACGTCTTTGCCTCTCTCTTCCTTTGCAACCTAAAATGCGCCCCCAATGAGGCTCTTGGGAGAATAAGAGAGACACCCCTCCCCCCGAAACAATAAAAGGAGGAATCCATGAAAATCACTCTCCTTTCTCTCAGTGGAAATCCTCTGCAGGGTATCAGACACTGAACTAAACAGAGGAACTCTTGCTAACATGCATTGAATTCTGGTAGGAAGTGCCATCAACTTGCAGCTGATTTATGGTGGCCCTGTAGGGTTTTCAAGGCAAGAGACAAGTAGAGGAGGTTTGCCATTGCCCCTGTGTAGTGACTCTGGACTTCCTTGGTGGTCTCCCATCCAAGTACTGATCAGGACTGACCTTCCCTAGCTTCTGAGATCTGATGAGACTGGGCTAACCAGGGCCCACAGTTTATGCTTTATCTATTACCTTTGCTAGTTTGAACTCTTATGTTACGCCAACTGCTTTATCTACAGCAGAGGTTAACTAAATTTAACTTGAGTTCTGGCCAGCTATACCAAGGTCGTGTCTGAACCCAGAGTTCCAGTAATTGAGACCACATGGGTGTTTTTCCAAAACAAATAATCTTTTTATTGAAGGATATCAAAGTCACACATGCACAAAATAACCAGTCTCACTTTTCACATACACTCAAGGTTCCTTTAGAATTGCAGAAATAGAAATAAAATAGTTTCTCAGTTACTTGGAGGTAGGTAGGTAGCTATTTTGGTTTATACTGACGTCACTACTGTGACAATGTAAAAGGCGGGCTAATCTTCCTTGCTGGCCTCCCATCCAAGTATTAACCATGACCAGCCAGTTTGGTGTAGTGGTTAAGTGTGTGGACTCTAATCTGGGAGAACTGGGTTTGATTCCTCATTCCTCCACTCGCACCTGGCTGGATGACCTTGGGCAAGCCGTAGTTCTGGCACAGCTGTTTTTGAAAAAGAGCAGTGCCAGAACTACTCTCAGCCCCACCTACCAGTGCAAAGTAATAGAAGAAAACAATAGAATGGGAAGGACTAGAGATCTCTTCAAGAAATTTGGAGAAATCAAGGGAGCGTTCCATGAAAAGCTGGCCATGATAAAGGACAAACACGGTAGGGACCTAACAGAAACAGAAGAGATTAGGAAAAGATGGCAAGAATACA
>NW_015168705.1:387767-398491 GCF_001447785.1 Gekko japonicus
GAAGAGTCGGACTCGATTGTGCGACTGAACAACAACAAGTTTATGGCAATTGATTGTTTGATTTTTTTGCCAAATGTGATGTTGATGCTCTGGAAGACTTTTGTGTTTATCATGGTGCCCTGGGATGTGGTGACAATCAGGGGTCGTTTCATAGAAAAAGAGCTAGGGGAACTCATTGGCATAACTCATTAGCATATGCCACACGCCCTGACATCATAAGGCCCTCACGTGGACCTGCAAGGCCGGCGGAAGTGTGAGGAAGCCCCGCCAAGGCCCTCCCTGGCCCCAGGCAGGCAGGGGTGGGGAGAGGCAGGGAGGAAGCAACTTATCCTCCCTCTTCTCCTGCCTCCTCCTGGCTGAATGAGGGCCGGAAGTGGGGCGGCCGGAAGCAGGGGGTGGGGCTTCGTTGTGTTCCCCGCCCCCCCGCACCTCACCCGGGGGAACTGCGATCCCCCGCGATCCCCCCGAAATGACCTCTGGTGACAATGGACCTAAAGACCAATTAAGAACAAGATTATGGACTTCCTTAGGATCTGTAAAAATTCTGCATTAAAAAAACAACAAAAGAGAAGAATATATATTAGAGTTAACCCATCCTGTGTAATCCCATTTTAAGCAAACCTACTCAGATTTCTACTCAGATCTATTCAGTGGGGCTTACTTCTGGGAAAGAGATTTTAGGATTGAACTGTACGTGTGGAAGAAATCCCTGTGCTGAATAAAACTGCAAATCCAACATAAGCAATAAATCCTATTGAATCCAAACCTTATCTTTTGATTAAGCCAGCCCTGGTGGCTTTAATCCATAAAGAAGAAGAAGAGTTGGATTTTATACCCTGCTTTTCTCTACTTTAGGAAGAGTTTACAGTACAGTTTACAACCCCCTTCCCTTCCTCTCCCCATAACAGGCACCTTGTGATCAGTGTTCCCTCTGAGCTGTGGAGTCTTGTGAGCAAAAATTCTACTTTGTGAGCTACTGATCTTAAAGGTGTGAGCAGGTGATTTGGCTACTGCATAAATGAGTTTGCTCTGGGGCCATCCTTTCTGAGCTAAGACAAAAATGTGTGAGCCAGAGGGTAAAAAACTGTGAGCTAGCTCACCTTAACTCAGCTTAGAGGGAACACTGCTTGTGAGGTAGGTGGGGCTGAGAGCATTCTTACAGAACAGTGACTGGCCCAAGGTCACCCAGCAGGATTCATGTGGAGGAGTGGGGAATCAAACCCAGTTCTCCAGATTAGAGTATGCCACTTTAACCACTACACTGCACTGGGGAGCATACTGGACAGGCAGTAATGGTCTTGAATAATAGCGGACTAAGGTATATCGTACTCACAGAACCCCCCAAGAGAATCTAATGGCATTTCTGTGGATTATTTCATGTGTGTGACTGCAGTCCATATCTACTTAGGGTGTTTTGTGCTGGTTTTTCTTCTTGTATTTATGATATTGGGTTGTGAGCTGCCTCGAAGATTCCTTTTGTTTGAAAGGCAGGCTACAGATAGTGGAACAAGTGAAGACATGATGTTATATAAAACTAGCAGTCTTTTGAAGCAAACTTGCATCAATAATATCACTTCAAGGCACTTTCCAACTGGATTTTGCCAGTTCACACAGTAAAATCTGCTTGAAAAGTGGATTGCAAGTGGATTATTTAGTGTGCGTGACCACAGCCAAAGATACCCCAAATAAAATGGATTATATCACAGGACAAAATGTGTCTGGTACCTGAAGGCCAACAAAGAAGGAGCAGAGCAAATATCATTGGAGAAGAAACACCAGAATTGTGGTGTCATTGCAGGAAAGCCCATGTCCCATGTTAACAAACCTCAACACATCAGATGTCAGGAGGACAGACAGCAGCATTTCCATATAGTTATCATCTCAAAACTGACTACGGGGCAAGCACCCAAACTGTATTTTGTGCAAGGTCCCTTTGAGGAAAACTGGTGATGTGATTTGACAGTTGCAGCCAAGCAGTTCCCAGAGAGCCGACTACAAAAGAAATATATGGTATAGCCCAGGCTACATGACCCAGGTTACCTTGACCTCATCAGATCCACGTAGCTAAATCAGGGTCACCTAGGTTAGTACTTGGATGGGAGACCACCAAGGAAGGCCGAGGCCACTTCTGCTTCTCACTTGCCCTGAAAACCCTATGAGGACTCACCATAAATTGGCTGTGACTTCATGATGCTTTACACATACAAAATCATATGGTAAAAGTAGTCTCTTCTCTGGGTTTCTGAAATCAGGATCGGAGCTGCCTTGCTTGTTCGGTCCTCCTACAGCCTCAGGAAACACATGGAATAAGAAATAGGTCTATTATAATAGAAGCATCATTGGGCAGCATATTGTGAGGTTTGATGTCCCAAGGACAATTTTGAAATAGAGTCCTCTGTCATAATCTGCAAGACAAATATAGGGAAAAAACCTCTGGTCTTAGGAAATCCAGAGTAATCTCATTGGTTCAAATTGGGCTAAGAGAAGAATGAGTGGCATGAGACCTTCGGGTTAGGGGAAATTCAAATGACCCTTACCTTGAGTATTGACATAATTGTGCAAACTGTAGGGGCAAATGTATTGTTTCAGATCTTGTTCTCTAAATCCATTTCCTAATGCATGTTTGCTCTACTTACTGGTTAACAATCAATATTGGACATTGGTTACGCCTGTAGATAAGCTCCTACCATCCCGTTGTCCCTTCCCAAAAAATGTCTTCTGCCTTTGAACATGAAAGTTCCATTCAGCCATCATGGCTACTTACCACAGATAGACCACACCTCCATTAATTTGTCACATCCACCAAACTGTAATCTAGAAGTTCTATTAAGATCAAATGTTACTTGGAAACATTCCCTGAAAAAATATCATTGCCTAATTGTAGAATTTTAAACACATTTCCAACTTTTTATTTCCAGACCCATTTTAATTCAGATTCAGGTCTGGGTTTGGGACAGCACAGCAACAGCCTTGGTCACCCTGACCAATGACCTTCACAAGGAGACTGACAAGCAGAGTGCATCTTTGTTCATTCTCCTGGATGTGTTGGTGGCTTTTGATACCATTGTCCATGGTATCCTTCTGGAGAGGCTAGCTCAGTTGGGTGTAGGGATACCAGGCTCAATGATTCTGCTTCTGATTGGCTGAACAATTCCAGAATGTGGTCAAGAGTCTTCTGCTTGTGTTGGTATTTGAGAAACTGGTCCACAGTCTCTTTCCACTGATCACATGAAACACAACTGCTTTGCTGGACTCTACATATACTATTAGCTATCTGAATTGTCTATAGTACTCACACCCTTTTCTCACTGTCTCTCCAATATGCTGGTTCAGCTGAATAAACAGGTCAAGCTGACTTTAAAAAACTGTGTGAGCCAAGTAAATGTTTAATGATCTTGGAATGAATTGATTGGTACACAAGGAGCCATTTTTGCAAGAGCTGACTGACATCCCGTGGTGCTATGAAACAAGAAGGGAGAATCTGCCAAGAATTGAGTGAATTGTCTCCCAAATAAGGAGTTAATAATGGGTTTCAAATCAACATCAGCATTGTTGATAATATACTTAACTTTGGCCCTGGTCACATGGAGCATTAGCCATGCTACAGGGACAGAAGATAGGCGGAGTTTCCAGGCGTGATCTTACCGGCACATCTGGGAAGCGTAGTGCTCCCGTGGCTCAACCGAGGCTTCCCTCCGAAGATGTGGTTTAAAAAACTAGTACCTCGGAGGTACTAGTTTCCGGAAACCGTGGGGCAAGGGCGAGTGTCTGATCGCGTTCCCGGAGGTAGTTCCGGCGCCCGCCCATGTCCCCTAGCTAAAAGGTGTGGTTTTTTTCCAAGTCTCCATGGATGCGCACAAGCACCCAACGGAGCATGCACAAACTTTAGTTTAATTAAAAAACACACCTTAGCAGCTCACTAAGACTTGAGTCGTGCAGAGAAGAGGAGAGCAGCCAGAAGAAAGCAACAAAAAGCGCATGGCTTGAGGCGAGACACAAATAGATAGGGGGAAAGGGGGAAAGGCAGAAGATAAAGCAGCTGAGATGAAGCCCAGAAGAGGGGGGGCGCGGCGGTAGAGTAGGAAGTCTGCTTGGGGAAGGGGGGGCACAGCCCAGGAGGGTGGCACCGTGGCCTCGAAGACAGGTGCTGGAGGAGCCAGCGGAGAAGGAGGCGCGGTCAGGGTGGAGGGGGCTGAGCCATGCTGCTTTGCCCTCTTCGTGCGCCCCACCAGCAGGCTCCCCGGACTGTTGCCCTTACAGAACTACTTCCCACCCCCTGCCTGCCTCACTGGTGGGGAAAAAGCCATGCCTGACGTGACGCTGCACCATCCAGTCGGCAGCTGGCCCCTCCTCTCCCCAGCACCACTTGGCCGGCTGTCTCTGGCAGCCCCCTCCTCGCCTTCCCTCAGCGCGTGGCCCCCGCTTCTTTGCCTCGTGGCCCCGCTTCTTTGCCGTGTGATCCGCACCTCCCCCTAACCATGGGACCTCCACAGGAGGGCTGATCGCGCAACCACGCGTTATTTTGCCCCGGGGCAAACAGCCACGCTCCCCCCCGCATTTTCCTGGCCGTGTGACTGGAGCCTGTGTGAACTTGATAAAGAGTGGGGCTAGTGAGCAACGGTAAAACAATCTATCTGAACATCATGAATGGTTAAATAACTGGGCCATATTCATGGTTTGGTAGAGCCATCTAGGATGTTCTATAATGTATTTAAAGTTCATCCCAATTATGAGGCATGTCTTAGGTGGTAGGATGTCAGTATATGCTAAAGATACCCCATGGAAGGGCATAAAATATGAGTCATACTGGAACTGGAGGTTGTATTTTTGTTTGTCATCTGTGTTGTTCTCCCATATCATCTATTTTGAGAGGGTCAAAGATTGTTATTGAAAACCTCCCAGCCCCTATGAACAAACTGCAGAGACTAGCTAAAAATCCAATTAATAACGCCTGGTCACTGTCCCAGACACAGAATGAATATTTGCTCAGGTTAATGGTTAACAACAGACATCAGCCATATAAACATGCTAGGTAAGTGGTTAAGGAAGGAGTATCATCGAACAGGTGAATGTGATACACTTCTTCAGAGGACTCTGTGAGTATGGTACACATTATTCTCCACTCTGATCAACCTATATTCATGTTATTTCCAAAATATTCCATCATGTCTGTATGCTGGCTTTCATGATTAAAAGACAACTAGAGGGACACAGTATGTAACTAAGAACATAAAGAAGAAATTACTGTGTATGTTCCGTTATCACTCCTGTTTATACGAAGAAAGCAAGCATCAATCATGGAGAACCTTTTGCCGACAGTTTCAAAGGGAAGGACGACCTTCGTTCTTAGTCGACTGGCATATTTAAAGAATACACATTGGCTCCATCTTTGGGAAATATTATCCATGATTGATCCTTGCTGCAAGAAAAAACAACTCTGATGAAGATATGCCGCAAACGAGTTTACCTGGGATTTTTGTCAGTTTTGTTCTAAGAGTTTGCTTACAGACAAACAGTTGAGTTCCCTGGCAAGTTGAACTCATCATTATAATTATTGTGGAAGAGGACTTTGGAAATTTTGTAAATGACTTCACACTGTAAATGTGTAAATTTCAGATCCAGTGCCTCTATGCGGACACCTGTAAAGTTATTTCCTTGCTAATTTTCAGGGGTCATTTTGTAGAAAAAGAGGTGCAGGAGCTCATTAGCATAACTCATTAGCATAACGTATTTGCATATGCCACACCCCCTGACATCACCAGAAGTGTGTCAGAAGGCAACACCCACCACTCAGGCTCCACTGGACTGTTTGGGATTGCTAGCTATTGGGGGGGGACGTGCAGATCTGTCCTCACAGAGGAGGGAGAGCTTGTACCTGAAAAACTTGGTCTTGGTCTTAAAGGTGCCACTGGACTGTTTTGGACTGGGGGGCTCTGACTGAGGGCTGCTGGGAGCAGGGGGTAGAGCTTGTTGCATGTGCCCACCCCCTGGGCTCTTTACTGCTGGAGCTCCGCTCATGTGCGCTCCTGCAGGAAATGAGCCCTGCTAATTTTTAATATAATGTAACGACTATTGTTCATACATATTTGGGAATCTGGTTTCTAGAACTCATATTGTAAGACTTCAAGAATACACAAGATAACATTTTTATATAATAAGCAGTAGTTTATTTTCTTGGTATAAACAGGAATGATAACAGCTTTGACGATTAAAGCAAACAACTAGATCCATCTAAATTTAAAACTTTATTTCTTAGACTGATTGGACTTTTTATTATGCATGGATCAAAGTTTGGGATTCAGTATCTCAGAGCAAGGTAGCATAGAAATCTCTTCCACATTGAACACAAAACTTTATTACGAATCTATAGATACTATGAAAATTGCGACAATGTAGAACAAATGAGTGCAATACTAAAATTGTATTTTAATATAATTTAGGGAAGGTAGAAACTGGGGTTTCCTTCTGTTGCACAGAAAGTCCAGAGGATATTCTTATCCCAAAAAGTTATTTCTGTGTTCAAAGAATATGAACTATTTCTTTCATTGAATGTAGATCCGAGTTCCTAAAATTAGCCACACATGGTGTAATTCAGATCCTGTTAAAGACAACAGCAGATTTAAATGAAATCTAAGTTGAGTTCATTGGGCTGACTGAAAAGAATACTGAAGCTGCCTAAAGGCAGATGGTTATGCTCTGCAATTAAGCCTCAGCAGGGGTCAATTCGTAGAAAAGGAGCTAGGGGAACTCATTAGCATAACTCATTAGCATATGCCACACCCCCTGACATCATAAGGCCCAGCGGTGGACCTGCAAGGCCGGTGGGAGTGCGAGGAAGCCCTGCCAAGGCCCTCCCTGGCCCCAGGCAGGCAGGGGTGGGAAGAGGTGGGGAGGAAGCAACTTACCCTCCCTCTTCTCCTGCCTCCTCCTGGCTGAATGAGGGCTGGAAGCAGGGCGGCCGGAAGCAGGGTGTGTGGCTTCATTGTGTGCCCCCCCTCACCCGGGGGAACTGCGATCCCCCGCGATCCCCCCCAAATGACCTCTGACCAGCATTACTGTAAAATATTATTCTGTTAAGCTTTGCAGTATTTATAACATTCTTTATTTTTCTGAGCATTTCAAGCACAAACTTTGATACTTAGAATGTTTTGATAATTTAAAAAATAAAACCCTAAGAAAAACATTTCAGATGTTTTCTAACCTGAAATTTCTTTGTAAATTTATTCATTGTCAAGCCACTAACAATTCCAATGAAGTTCACCCTCTGCCTCTCCTTACTACTAACTGGTCTTCTTCAAGTCCATTGTCATCACATCCCAGGACATCATGAGGAAGAGGAGCACAATGGAGATCAAAACCCACCAGAAGCTCAGCCACAGCCTCCATCAGAAGGGCGGGGAACTGAAACAACCGGCTATCAAAAGATAGCCCGGATAAATAATAACTTTGCATTGAGATTGTATAAACTCATCGCTTCAGATCCAGCTCATCAAAATATTTTCTTCTCCCCAATGAGTATCTCCACAGCCCTTGCCCTGCTGGCTCTGGGCGCTAAAGCTGAGACCCATCATCAGATTTTCAATGGACTCGGTTTCAACCTCTCAGACCCTGAGGAGAATGAGATCCACGGAGCATTTAAGCTAATCGTCCACACGCTTAACCAACCCGATAACATAACACAGGTGAACATGGGGAATGCTTTGTTCATAGAGGAATCAATGCCACTGCTGCCTAAATTTCAGAATGATGTCCAGACCTTGTACGAAGCTGAAGGCTTTCCAATGAACTTCAAGAACTCTGCGGCAGCAGAAGATGAGATCAATGATTACGTAAAGAACAAAACGAATGGGAAAATCACCCAAGCAGTCGAGGGACTAGATAAGGATACTCTAATGGTCCTTGTAAACTATATATTCTTCAAAGGTAAATATTGGTAATTATTAATAAATATTGATGACGGAAGGAGAGACAAGAACTGTCCATATGCCAAGTAAATAAGGAGACTGATGGTTGCAAGAAAACTATGAATGCAGAGTGTAAAGGGGAGTGGTGGTCTCGGTGCTCACTTTGGAGCCAAATAAGGCAGAATGAAACTGGGACCTGTTATGGCATCCTAAATCTCCATGTTTTTATCTGGAGCAGATGGCGGCTGGCTGCAGAGTATAAAGTTTTTTTAGTTTTAGCTTTATCTTTGGCCAAAGCCAGCAATTAACATTTAAAACATAACAAAATTAGTAGATAGTAAGAACCCCTGTAAATAAAGGTAAAAGAAGCTTAAAACAACAATAAAATGCATTTTAAATTAACTGGACAGTTAACAGTAAGGTGATTGACATTTAACTTGCTGCGTCATTATAGATTTTGACATTTAACTTGTTGCGTCATTATAAATTTTCTAATTCTTAAAGCTAGCCATCCAAATCTAGGCACTAGATATGTTTCTTCTGAGTGCCTATCCACAAGGAGATTTTTCATAATATGAACTCTTTGCCTACTAGTAAGAGGTAAGGACTTGGGGAGTGGAAGTGATTTATGGAGATTATTATAGGCCTTACAGTAAAAAATGATATGTTCTAAATTTTCAATGCTTTCATTACAGCAGGGGCATATATGTTCCTCAAATGGCATTTTCTTATACTTTCACTCTGTAATGACTACAGGAAGAATGTCCCAGTGCGTAAGAGTAAAAGTTCTCCTGTATTTGTGGTTTGACAGATGGTGAAGATAGGCCATAGAATTTATTCTGTTAATGGGGTTCAGAAGTGTATTCCATTTCTTTGTTCTACCAATATTGTTCTGCCTATCAATATCCATAATCCTTTGTTTTATCAATTCTCTAACTTTGTCATAGGCAAAGAACATAGGCCTTAAGCCAGTTGGGGTATAAAGGAGTCTTGAAAAATGTGTCAACCCGTTGGATAGAAAAACTAATTTCAGCCAATAATGAATTGCCATGATCCATAACCTTGCCTCCACAGTAATCATTCTGGTTTCAATTAGAATAAGTGCATTTGGAATGCCATTAGTTACCTGTAGAACAGATCTCAACAATTTTGATTGCACTGTGTTCAGTTTCTTGTAGTTAGATGCAATATTGTTGGGGGCTCTAAAGGTACGTTGATTGAGAGATTTGGCCTTAAATAGTCTAAGGGCAGCTACAAGACATTTGCCCCCTTTGTACCAGTAAAATTTTTGAATTGCCCCCGTGCTCCTTTTGGCATTTATGGCAACAGAATTTATATTTACAGTTCTTGAACAATTCACCTGGAAGTTAACACCCAGATATTTAAAACAGGTGACTTGTTCAATGGGAACAGAGTTTAAGTGCTAATGGAAAGTTTTGGGGAACCTTTTAGTAAAGGCCATTACTTTAGTTTTTGAATAGTTAACCTCTAAGTTGTTATTCTGGCAATATTGGACAAAAGAACTCATGGCTCTCCTGAGACCTATGGGTGTCCTTTCAGGTAGGATGGCATCATCTGTGTATAAGAGCACATCTATGCATCTGTTGACTAGCTTTGCGGTATGAAACTCAGGCTGATAGGATACAAACCTTGTCTTTTGGACTGAAAGCTGGACATGAGAGTTCCTGGGCTCTTGCATTTAGTGTCCTCTTGCAATGAAGCATATAGCTATCTTGCAATAATGTGCATATATGAGGATCAGCATTTATCCTATTCTGTGTACCTATTGTTTTTCTCCTTAGCTTGCTGGGAAAAGCCTTTTGACCATGTATTGACCAAGGAAGCAGATTTCTTTGTTGATGCAAACACAACAGTGAAGGTCAACATGATGTACCGAGAAGGTTATTATGGTTTTCTCTATGATGAAGACCTGTCTTGTTGGGTGGTGAGAGTGCCTTACAAGGGAGATTACTCAGCATGGTTTATTCTGCCGGATCAAGGAAAACTGAAGGGTGTGGAGGATGCTTTGACAAGAGAGATTTTTATAAAATGGAGATCGTCTTTGAAAAATGAGTAAGTTTTCACTTTGTGTTATTTTTATAATGGCTGCTGCACTATTAACACATCAATACAGGATAAGTAAAAGCATTCATTTTAAATCCACACTAGATCCTTCACTTTTTTTAAAAATACAACCCATGATAATAAAAACAGCATTAAACAATCACTGAGCTGCTGAAAAATATCCATAAAACAGTCCTAAGGCTAGAAGAAAAAACTAAAGAGAGCTAGAAAGATAAAACCTTTTGGTTAAAAGCCTAATTAAAAAGTAAGGTTTTGGCCTGCCCCCTAAAAGAGAGTTCTGTTAACTTCCAAAGCATTTAATTTTTTAAACCAAAAATCACAATGACCAACCATCTAAACTGTGTTGCATTGAACGAATTACATCCTTAGCACATAGAAATTCTGGCTTCCATATTTTGTCATATTCAAATAAAGGAACAACCTTACATAAATCCCCCCCAAAATGGATTATGGATAATCCTACCCATCAAAAACTGTTACCAGATTTTCTGGTACCATTTTTGGAGCAAAGGTCCTGTGAGGGATTTCCAATTCCTGGCAATGACCAAGTGAGTAGGAGCAACCAATGTAGAGACAAGAAATTTGGTATTTTTATTAAGCAAAAAGTCATCCCAAAAATCCAATAACAAAAATTCTGGAGAATAAGGCAATGAAAGACCCACCATGTTGGACATCTCTTTATGAACCACCTTCCAAAAGTCCTGGATCCGATGGCATACCCACCACATATGTAAA
>NW_015168705.1:399440-404996 GCF_001447785.1 Gekko japonicus
TGCAAGGCTGGCGGGAGTGTGAGGAAGCCCCGCCAAGGCCCTCCCTGGCCCAAGGCAGGCAGGGGTGGGGAGAGGCAGGGAGGAAGCAACTTACCCTCCCTCTTCTCCTGCCTCCTCCTGGGTGAATGAGGGCCGGAAGCAGGGCGGCCGGAAGCAGGGTGTGTGGCTTCGTTGTGTGCCCCACACCCACACCTCACCCGGGGGAACTGCGATCCCCCGCGATCCCCCCCAAAATGACCTCTGAAAATACCTGAGGCTAAGATTTTCCTATATTTTAAACATGTTATCTAGTAGAGGGCTGGCAGAAATCAAAGCAGGTCTACTTTTGGTGGGAGACCAAATGGTTACTGGTAACAATAATGGTGAGGAGAAAAAAACTCTACAGAGATCCAGGTTTCCATCGGATTCAGTTTTAAAACCTGAATCAATGGAGCTGGAGAGGAAGCAGCATAGTATAAATACAGGTCTGGGACATTCAGAGCACCTAAATTTGAAGGCCGATGTAATGTTTGAAAACCAACTCTAGGTCTATGGCGAGACCAGATAAACTACTTAAGAGCCCTTTGCCAAAGCTGTAATTTCTTTGGGGGTATCTTAACTGGGAGAGCATGGAACAGAAACATAAATTTAGGGAGATCCTTCACTGAATGATACACATAATTTGTTAACCTAGTAGCAATTTATAATAATCAGGACACATTTCCTTTATCTTTTCTATTAATATTCTGGACATCTCTTGTCTAAGCACACTTTGGGGAATTTACAGCACTTGATTTTGACACGTAGTGGAATATCATTACACTAGAGCCAGTTTGTTGTAGTGGTTAAGTGTGCAGACTCTAATCTGGAAGAAATGGGTTTGATTCCCCACGCCTCCACTTGCAGCTGCTGGATGACTGTGGGCAAGCCATAGTTCTGTCAGAGCTGTCCTTGAAACAGCAGTTCTCAAGAGAGCTCTCTCAGCCCCACCTACCTCACAGGGTGTCTGTTGTGGGGAGGGGAAGGGAAAGGACTTTGTAAGCCGCTCTGAAACTCTGAGTGAAGGGCGGGGTATAAATCCAATCTCTTCTCTTCTTCATCTATCTATGACAGCTGACATCTTTACTGAGAAGGAAGCCTCAATGGGCTCAAAGGCACTTACTCATGGGTAAATATACATAGTTGTGCAGCCTTAGGGCACTCAATAGCAATGAAGTGTCCACAGTCGCCAGGGCTGTGTGAAAGATAAAAATACAAGGCAGACATCCTGTCCACATGCAGCCCTCCAAGAGACTTGGTGTCTCCAAACTCTCTAGCCTTTCCCCCTGCCATGGAAACTCTTTTCTTTGGAAGAGTCAGTCTTGCCACCATCTGGAACCAACACAAGAAGCGGGCTGGTTGCTGTAAAAGCCTCTCCCTCTCCAACTTTCTTTAGTCAAGCCAACAGGATTTCTCCAGGAACATCCTGCCTGGCCACTGAGTGGTGGAAATGGTGCTTTTCAAACCTTGCTGGCTATGATGGAGAACAAGCAGACAGGAATGTCATCATTTTATAAGCTACAGAGGAAAGATAAAGGACATGCATGGAGCTTGGCCACAGAGACTGCTGGCTTACTTAATTAGAAGATACTGGCCATTTATATGACCAGTATTTGTACGGTTTATTTACTGGACAGAAAAGAGAAAATAAACAGGATTGTTCCTTTCAAAACGGGACACCTGGCAACACAAACTAGAAGCCATAAAGTTTCTATGGAATGAAGCCTGTAAGGTATTTTACAGCTGATGGGGAAGCAGGGAGCAGGGATTCTGTTATTTCTAGTTAAGACTGTATCAACTAAATTGGCTTAAAGAATTAATGATCCAGGGGAAAGTTACCTGTTAGTAATTATGACTGTGGCACTTGGGCCTAGCTCCCCAACAGGTTACCTTCACTCCCCAAATGGCTGTCAGGCAATCAATAGAGATGCGGCCCTGCTCGGAGGCTGGGACAGGAGTCCTTCTTTGGGGTGAGGGAGATTTGGCTATCTGAGCTGCAATCCCTTGTGGACCCCAAGTCCTCCTAAAATGGGATTTAGAAGATTCCCTCAGATAGTGTGTCACCACCACCTGTTGATTGTTGCAGACTCCCCTTCTCTTGGCTGCTGCAAAAAGGTACAGTGACCCAGGGGTGCCTTTTCAGAGCAGAAGCCTGCAGCCAAGGCAGTGGGTAGGAATGAAGGCAAAGTGTCGTAACTAAATCAGCTTTATTACTACAATGCACAACCTCATGAAAAGGAAGTTCTAGAACTAGGATGCAGACTAATAATAGATTCTCACTCAATATATCATGGAATATCTACCGTAATCCCTTTTGATTTGTAAAACACATTTTAAAGGGGGGCGGGAGTAAGCAGTAGGGTCCTACAATGATCAGTGTTGGTATTGCTACATTATTTTTCAAATTAGTTTCTGATATCCTAGAAGAAGACAGAAAATAAAGCAATAAGCAATCAAGGAAACCATGACACCAGAATCAAAGTTCTAAATTATGCCTTTTAAATCGTATATATCTCAGACAACTGAAATATTTTATCCTTCTGAACAGTATCTGGTTTTCTCCCCCCCCCCTTTTCTCTTTTGTACGCTATTAACTAGTGAAATTAAATTGTATATTCCAAAATTTACCATTTCTGAATCCTATGATGTCAAAGATTTGCTGCAGAAAAAAGGCGTGAATGATGTCTTTAATGAGAATGCAGATCTGTCTGGGATTACTGGACATCGCAATCTGAAGGTTTCCAAAGTAAGTATGTGAGTTGTTTGAGCAAAATTTGCTGTAACGTTTACCTTTAATCAAGTAAGTTTTAAATATATTTCATGGGGAATGTTCAGGGGTTTTACTATAACAAGTGACAAAATTACTGGCTCTAAACATTGGATAACCATATGGAGCAGAGGTCCATCAGTGGATATTAGCCACAAGGTATAGATGGCATAGATGGAACACTATGTCTGGGGCAGTGATGCTCTGTATTCTTGGTGCTGGGGGGGGGCACAATGGAAGGGCTTCTGGAGTTCTGGCCCCATTGGTGGACTTCTTGATGACACCTGGGGTTTGGCCACTGCGACACAGAGTGCTGGACTGGATGGGCCACTGGCTTAGTTATATTAATATCTCCTGGAAGCAACTAATCAAATAAAAGCAATAGAATTAAATGGGGTAGTGAAGCCAGATTGAATCAGTGTGTTGTACTAGTGGTGACCACACTGCATCAGGAACATCTGATACAACTTCTCCAGACTCCACACTGACTACAGCTAGCCCCAAAGAAGATGAAGTACAATCCTACAGAGGACAATGAGTGACTTGATTGAGTATGAAGTACAAGGCAGTCGTTCATCCTCATTCCAGTCACTCATGGTCCTCTGTAGGGTGTTTTTCTAGCCTAAGGAAAGGGCTGGGTCTGGATGGCCCAGAAAAGCCCAATCTCATCAGAAGCTAAGCAGTGTCATTCCTGGTAAGTACTTGGATGGGAAACCACCATGAAAGTTGAGGGTGCCTATGCAGAGGCAGTCAATGGCAAATCACCTTGGAACATCTCTTGCCTTGAAATCCCTATGGGGTCACCATAAATTGAATGAGACTTGATGGCACTTTATACACATACACACAAGGAGAGGACTAGGGGGTTGCTGCCAGGTGCAGATAACAAACATCTGCTTCTTACATCCACTACAAATGGAAGTCTAGGATGCAATTATATTCTGTGGACCAACATAATGCTGTAGGACTGAGGACTGGCCTACACATGTCATAGAATGAAGTGACAGAGATCTTAAGTGAATGGACAGTTAGTAAATTGTGTTTCAGGGAGAACCGGTCATTGAATGCTCCCTTGAGAAATTTCCCCTTCAAGTAAAAAACAAAACACAAAACTAATAACACATTAGGGAGGCACCAGTTGAGCCAGCATCATGCTGTGAGCCTTTGCTACTTGCAGAGAAATTTTGATTCTGAGAAATATTAATGATCTGGTCTTCCGCCTGCAGTCTGAATTGATACACCCTGTTCTACCTATGGCTAATGCAACCTCATTGTGTGGCATATATTCATCACATACTGTATCCTATCAATGTTCATTGTCAAAACCCTGCTGTTTATATTATATCCCCACTATAATTTTAAATTATATCCCATGCAGGGTGGCACAAATTTATATACATGCCACCCTGCATGAAACTGTCAGATCCTTGCCAGGAGGAAACACTGTACACACTCTCTTACAATGTAGAAATAAGAGTGAGCTTCTTTTAAAGGCAAAGTATCATGAGATGGTAGAAAAGTTAGCAACACATTTTGTGAAAGGTACCTTGAGAAGGAGCTCAAACATTAAGCTTTTGCTTTAGGAGGAAGAACTCTTGCTTCTCCTGCCCCACAAGGGAGGGCAAGAAGGAGGGAGGGAGGGACAACAGGAAAGCAGGAGACCAGACGTCACTTCCTCCTTCTCCTCTGCCGGGTTCTTCCCCCGCCACCTTCCCCCACCCAGCCTCTTCCACCGCCACCTCCTCCACCAGGCTCCATGCCAAGCAGATACACAGGGAAGCAACAGTTTGGGCTTGCTTGTGCCTGCAACAACTCACTCCACTAACTTGCTTGCCTGCCTGAACCCCCCACAAGCCTCTTTGCCCTCCCGACCTCCTCCTGCCATGCCCCCCCACAAGGGAGGAGGAACAGCAAGGAACTGCCAGCCACATCCCCACTGCTGACTCCTCCCCCATCTGGTCTCTTCTCTGCAAGCTCTTCTATGTCTGCTGCTGCCGCCAGGCTCCACCCCCCCCCCTGATTGATGGGGCAATTGTAGGGCCTTTCCTGCCCAGCCTCCCATCACTCATCACACCCCCACTCCATCATGGAAGAGAGCAGGCAGCTTCCCACCCACCCAGCTTGCAGGGTGGCAGTGGCCAGTGTCCTTTTCCCACCCTGCTCAGGCATGGCAGCTTGGAGGGTGACCCAAGTCATGCACATCATGCACACCTGGGTCCATGTCCGCCACCTTCAGCAACTTGACTCATGGTGCACCCACATGTGGTGGCTCCAGGCCCAGAGCACTTGTCCCCGAAGGTCTGTGCACGCCTGTCCCAATCTACTTCCTCCTCCCTTTTTCTCTGGAAAAAGTGTTGTAAAGGAAACTCAAAGGTTCAAATAATAATCTATTGAGCATTGCTGGAATTTTCCAGAAATAAGCTAACAAATTGTCTATGAGTTCAAAATTTCATAATAATTTTGAATAAGGAAAAATCAAACTAAGCTTCTCCTTCAGTTTAAAATGCTTTAACATATAAATATTGAACTATTGGAATTTATAAGTAACATAAATATATCTGCCTTTTAGCAGCTTATTATTTTAAAGTTTTAAAAAAGGACTGTTTGTTTGCTTAGAGAAATAATTATACACTCAGGAAGCTGAACTGGTGAACTGCTCAGTGAAAAGGAATGTGATCATCTCAGAGGCAGCCAAGAACCAAAGATATTAATCATGGATTCTGTCATTAATTAAGAGGCCAATTAAGAATGCAGAATTTATGTTATACGAG
>NW_015168705.1:405770-418077 GCF_001447785.1 Gekko japonicus
ATTATGCTAATGAGTTCCTGCTGGGTGTGGCCAACTCAGGAGCCAGCCGGAACTCCGTTCCTGTGCGTTCCTGCCCCAAAATAGCCCTGGTTATTATCACAGCCTCACAGTTGTAGGAAGAATGTGTGTCTTCTCCATAACCATCTTCCATTTCTTAGGAAGAGGAAAATCATACAAAGGTCTACCTCTCTGGATTGCATAGCTATAATTTTTTTTTTTTGCTTTCCCCCTGCAGGTTGTTCACAAGGCTGTGCTGGATGTTCATGAAGGAGGCACTGAGGCGGCAGCAGTCACTGTTGTAGAGATTGCACTAATGTCTGCTCGATTAGATCCTCCTCCCACCATCATATTCGAGAAACCATTCATAATGGTCATTGGTAGTAAGCGCTTACAGCACTTTATCTTCATAGCAAAAGTTATGAACCCAACAGCAAAATAAATATTCCCTGAAAAAACCAAAGCATGTAATTACTGCCTTTCTGGGTATCTTTTCCTCTGTGTAATGAACGAAACCCAATCCGGCATTTTCCTGAGCTTTCCCCTGTATTTTCTAGGCCGTTTTCTATTTTCCAAAGAGCAGTCATTTTTGATACTCTTTGTTTCCCTGTCTTTCTAACAAGCAAAGGCCTGACTATCACTCCCAGAAACAAGTACATCTTTCTTTCTGCCTTGGCTGAAGACTGCAGGGAGGACTGACTTACTGGCCCTGTAGGTTGTAGTGAGAAAATTTAGATTCATAGTTGGTCTGGGTTTAAAATGAAAACCATATCATTTATATATTTAATGTAGCTATCTGTGTCTGTATTAGCAAGCAGCTTGCACTTTTGTTAGCCACACTGAACCAAATATCCATGAGCCTTTGCTAAGCCTTTGTTTCAAACAGACGCACGTACGTAGGAAAAGGGCACACTTTCCATTCCCAGGACCAAAGCAATAACTTGCATTTGGCAGGAAAATATCTTTTTTGGACCAAGGGGCCATCAATTAGCAAAGCAATGACTTCCAGAGACACCAAGGTTCATACACCCACTGACACATCAGAGATAACACCAAGCTCTGTGATATCTCTCATGCAAAAGAACATCCGGACAAGAACAGAGAACGAGTTACCATTAAAAATGCAAATTGTTATCTAGCATGTTTCGTAAATTAAATGTTTCTCTCTGGAATAATTGGGCTATCAAAACCTCAACTAATGTCAAACTGATGTAATTAACAAGTGTAATGATCTTTGGGCAACTCTTTAATCGTTCCGTATAAATCTGTGGCTCTTGCTTCACTCGCTCAGGGAAATTTGAGGGAGATCTTTTTTTCTCTCTGGAGTTCTTTTAGTGGCCTGGAGGCCTTCCGTATTACATGCTTGTGTGTGTGTGTGGAAGGGGGCGGTGGAAGTTCTTTTAATGTCTTATCTTAGTAGCTTGCTTGCTTGTTGAAAGAAACAGTATTTATGTTGCTTTGCGCACTCGGCTACTGCGCCTAAGTTCTCCGCTCCCTAACCTTGATTAACCCTAAATAATAGTCATGCTGGCCACGTGACCACAGGAAAGCTCTGGACAGCGCTGGATCTTCGACTTGGAAATGGAGATGAGCACCGCCCCCTACAGTTGGATTCGACTGGCAAGGGAGGAAGGGAAACCTTAACCTTTACCTTATGAATCTGTAAACTCTGCAGTTCTTTTCAAGTGCTTTAACTTTCAATATGCCCTGTTTTATCCCTCCTCAATTTCGTTTCCCAAAAATATAATCTGGATGATTCTTTTATATTAGTTTGAAATCTGTTCTGTGCTTTCTTTACAAGTTACAATGTGTTAAAATTAGCCGAATGTCTTCTTGTTCTCTGTGGCAGTTTCTCAGTTGGCCCATATTAGGATCTATTGTCTTGATTTCCTTCTCTAGTGCAAACTAGACCTTCTCTTCCTGTTGTATGCTTTCTATCATCACTGTTCCACTTGCACTGCCAACAGAAATTATTTCTGCCATGAAAAATAAGCCTCCCCTTTCCAACCAGAATGTAGACCTCCATGTCATTCTGTCTTTCTTTGTCAGGGGAATAAACTTCCCCACGGAATTGCTATGGGTGGAGTTACTGGGCCCTAATGTTTATTTGGGGGGGGGGGGAACAGCCACAGTGTTTATTTAGTACTGTCTCCGAAAACACTTTATTTCATTTTCAATCCCTTCAACCATAGGTTAGTGGGATTATGGATAAAACGAAAACAGAGCAAATCAATAAAACAATAAATACTAAGATTATTTAATTATGCATGCAACAAATCAAGTAACAACTTCCAGCCAGCCTACATCAGTTGAAAACAACAGTTTCAGAATAATGTATTTACTAGAGCTGCGGTGGCTCAAGTGGTTAAGACGCTGTACTGCAGGCTGTGGAAGGTCAGTAGTTCAGCAGTTCAAGACCCGGGTGCCGCAAGATGGGGTGAGCTCCTGTCTCTAGTTCCAGCTTCTGCCAACCTAGTAGGTACCACTTCGGTGGGAAGGTAACAGCGTTCCGTGCGCCTTGGTGTTTAGTCATGACGGCCAGAAAATTCAAAATAATGTAATTACTAGAGCACTGAACGTCAGAGTTGAAAGAGATCCCAATCAATGTTCCCTCTAAGCTGTGGAGTCTTGTGAGCAAAAATTCTACTTTGTGAGCTACTGGCATTAAAGTTGTGAGTGAGCAATTTGGCTACTGCATCAATTAGTTCGCTCTGGAGCCATCCTCCCTGAGCTAAAGCAAAAATGTGTGAGCTGGAAGCAAAAAACCCTGTGACCTAGCTCACACTAACTCAGCTTAGAGGGAACAGTGATCCCAATATGTCACCCCTAGCTTCAATAAAGAAAGCACAGTGTAACAGCACATGTGAGATGGTCTTTATTTCTCCAGAAATACAAGAACAATTTATTTCTATCCAGGGCATACCTTTAACCCTTCCTGTGTATTCGGCTGTTGGGAGTGACACCTTGCCAAAAGAATTAAACGTCCATGTTTTGGATTTTTTAATAGTAATATGGTTATTTCAAGATGGGAGCACACTACCACCTACTTAATCAAACCATTGAGGTTGATTTTGAGAGGGAGAAAAAAATAATGGTGATGACTAAAGTAGAAAATGTTGCAACACTGGAAGACTTCAACAACCCTCACATTGAATGAACAAACATTTGCTCAAGTCATGCTGTGGAACTGAGGTTCCTAGACATCATAAATTATTGTGCACTGGAACATCTGGTCACATGGCTGATCAGGGTGGTGATATTGAACTTGGTTCTGAGGAGGGCTCAAGAACTCGTGTCAGTGTTATTGTAACAGTTGGGAATGGTGACCACAGAATTATTCAGTTCAGCATTAATGTCAATGAAAAGTTGCCCCCAAAGTAAAAAATGGTCACATTGTATTTCAAAAGAGGACATTTGACAAAAATGAGGGGACTAGTTAGAAAGAAGCTGAAAAGGACACTCAAGAGAGTCAAATGCTTAGAAGATGTTGGGAAGCTATTTACAACCATTCTAACTGAGGCCCAGGTAGAAAACATACCTCAAATCAGGGAAAATACCACCAAGTCTAAAAAGATGCATCCATGGTTAACAACACAAGTCAAGGAAGCTGAAAAGGGCTTCTATTTAAAACAGATTTACCCTCGCAAGGTGAACAAAAGGGAGCACAGGCCCTGACAAAAGATTAGAAAGTTACAATTAGGCAAGCAAAAAAAGAATTTGACATTTTTTTTGCTAAAAACATCAAGACAAGCAACAAATGTTGTTTTAAATATATCAGAAGCTGGAAACTGGCCAAGAAGGTAGTGGGCCCACCCTCTCCACCCCCAACAGTTGATAACACCTGCCCTTCCCCCTGCAGGTGACTTTCAAAATGCACATGCTATCTGGGGACCATTGACAAGAGGACCCAAGAAAGATTGTCAGGACAGCCAGTATGTCAGAAAGGATATATAGTCCAGTAAAACTGAGAATCTAAGAGAAATAGATTCGCTTACAGAAATGCTATGGGCGGAAATAGTGGGCCCAAATCAAGCTTAACTATGGGTGTTTGTTATCACCCACCAGATGAAGAGTTAGAGGTGTCTATAAAAAGAAACAAAAAATAATAATAAGGAAAGCAGCTAGATAAAATAAAACTACCCACACATTGATTGGGTCAATACGTGTTCAAGTCAGGAGAAAGAGATTCCGTTTCTATATACTCTCAATGACTATGCCATAGAGCCACTTGCTCGGCTTGCAAAAAGACCCTTTTAAAGGTCTTTTTGTGAGCTGAGTGTATGACCTGCAACTGCCCCCTTCCCTCCCCCCTGCTAGATTTAAAGGGCCCTCCAGCTGGTCAGCAGGCCACATGGTCCCTGCCAATCAGCTGAAGCCTTTTAAATCGGGCAGGAGGGGAGGGAGAGGGGTGGCCAGGCAGGTGGTCACTCTCGAGGGCAGGGCATGGGGCATTCCCACCCACCTCCAGAATGCCCCCCCCAATTCCCCCACCAGAGCGATGAGGGGACCTGGCAACCCTACTCTATGACTCTTGCTGTATGTCCAGAGGATGGGACAAACCCTCCAGGATCCCTGGCCAGGCTGGCCTAGGGAGAAATTCCTGCACAATGGCAACTGGCATTATTATCCTGGGCGTGTAAGAACTGGCCGCGAAAACCAAGCTGGGTAGAGACTCCAGTCTGGCCTTCAGGCCAACAGCTTCTTTCTGCCCTGAGTGAAAGAGAGCAGTCTTACAATGATAGCAAATGCATTATTTTTATTTTTATTTTATTTATTTTATTATTGGATTTATAACCTGCCCTCCCCGGAATGGGCTCAGGGTGGCTGACAAATGAGGCACATATGCCAAGACTAAAATAACTAAAAACAGAATAAAACAATCATTTATACAATAAAGTGCAGGTGCTCTAGTTGTCACAAAAGTCCTTAATTACAAGATGGGGTTCTAATAAAGATGGTCCCAGAACAACAAACTAAGTTCCAGGCAGCACTGCCATCCATTCTTCATCCCAGGGCCATCTCGCTCCCCGATGGTACCCTCTCCAATTGGTGGTGGTGGTGGTGGGATGATGGTACAGTGGTGGTGGCAGCGGCTCCTACTCAACAGCCTAGCGGAAGAGCTCCATCTTACAGGCCCTGCAGAACTGCGCAAGGTCCCGCAGAGCCAGGATCTCCTCCGGGAGCTCATTCCGCCAGGTAGGAGCCGCCACAAAAAAGGCCCTGGCCCTGGTTGCAGCAAGTTTGGTATCTTTGGGGCCTGGCGTTACCAGGAGATGTTGAGTCCCCAACCATAGTGCCCTTGGGGGAACATATGGGGAAAGGCAGTCCCTCAGGTATGCTAGACCCTGGCCATATAGGGCTTTAAAGGTAAGAACCAGCACTCTGAAGTGAACCCGGTACGCTATTGGCAGCCAGTGCAGTGCTTTCAGCACAGGCCTGATATGGTCCCGCCTAGACAGACCCATCAACAGCCTGGCCGCAGCATTCTGCACTAGTTGCAGCTTCCAGATTTGTGACAAAGGCAGCCCCATGTACAGAGCATTACAGTAGTCTAGCCTCGAGGTGACTGTCGCATGGATCACTGTGGCCAGGTCATTGTGGTCAAGGAAGGGAATCAACTGCCAAGCCAGCCGAAGATAGTAAAGGCCGACTGGGCAGTGGCTGCCACCTGGGCCTTTATCGTTAGGGAGGAGTCCAGGAGCACACCCAAACTCCTAACTTCCAACGCTGGCACCAAACGCACCCCATCAAAGGTTGGGAGAGGGAGCCCCAACCCCGAACCAACCTGACTCAGGCCCAGGATCTCTGTCTTTGCCGGGTTTAGTTTCAGCTAACTCAGCCTGAGCCAACCAGCCACAGCTTGCAACGCCCGGTGAAGGTCGTCTGGGCCGGAGTTTGACTGGCCACCCAACATCAGATAGAGCTAGATGTCATCTGCATATTGGTGACACCCAAGCCCATAACTCTGGGCAATCTGGGCAAGGGGGCACATGTAGATGTTAAACAACATCAGGGACAGCAGCGCCCCCTGAGGCACCCCACAATCAAGAGGATGCCTCCGGGACTGCTGATCCCCTATCACCATCCTTTGTCCCCAACCCTGGAGAAAAGAGGCAAACCACTGAAGGACAAACCCCTGAATCCCCATGTCGGCAAGGCGGTGGGCCAGCAACTGGTGGTTGACAGATCTAACAACAACAGTGCCACCACACCACCTCAATCCAGATGCCTTCAGAGCGACCAGCACCATCTCTGTCCCATGACCTGGATGGAAGCCGGACTGGAAAGGATCTAGGACAGAAGCATCATCCAGAAAGCCCTGTAGCTGTAACGCCACTGCCCTCTCAACAAGTTTGCCCAAATAGGGCAAATTTGACACCGGACGATAGTTGGCCAATTCGGCTGGGTCCAGAGATGGTTTTTTCAAGAGAGGGTGGACCATCGCTTCCTTGAGTGCTCCAGGGAAGCATCCCTCCAAGAGGGACTTGTTAATAATCTCCCTCAGGGCACCTCGAAACCCCTCGTGGCCCGCATTAATGAGCCAGGAGGGGCACGGATCAAGGTTGCACGTGGTTGGACGTACCGATACGAGCAATCTGTCAACTTCTTCCATGCTGAGTAGGCTAAAACACTCTAAACCCAGAACCAAAGACGTGCAAGGGGCCTCAAGTTCTGTGGAAGTGGCATTATCCCTGTGTTTGGATGGGAATAGTCTGGATGTGCTGGTTTTGAAGCTTATGCCTTAATTTAGAAGAAGTGCCAAAGTGCCAAAGAATAATTACATATGCAGAATGAAAGGAAATGATTTGAATAAAAATACAGAAAGGCTGTATGTTTGGAAATGAATAGAGTTTGGAAATGACGGCGTCCTTAATTTAAGAAAATCCAAATGTCTTTTGAGCAGCATAGCATTCAGTCTCTCAGACAAAAAAGAAGTTAAATGGTGCGTTGGCTCTCATGAATTTGTCCTACTTGCATAGAAACTTCCATTTTGTGCAAGATCCCTGGGAGGAAAACTGGTGATGTGATTCGACAGTTGCAGCCAAGCAGCTCCCAGAGAGCCGACTACAAAAGAAATATATGGTATGGCCCAGGCTACATGACCCAGGCTACCTTGACCTCGTCAGATCCCAGTAGCTAAGATGGTGTTAGGAGATGAGCTGAATATTTGCTTTTATGTATGTGTGATTGCTGACACACACTCACTTTCATGGACTGTGCCTATAAATCTCTATGGGCTTGGGAAAGCTGTTTGCATTGCATGCTGTGACTGCTTCACCTGGAGAGTATCTTGCCTGTAGTTCATGCAAATGGAGCTTGCACTCACACAGCCCAGCCTGAGGAAGAAGAAGGCTTTGCCATTGTGATCAGCACAAACAACAACTTTTATGGTTTCAACCACCATGAATGAACTGCTAGTGAATACGTAACCCTGATATCTGGTTTGCATCTAAAAAGACTGTTTCCTGCCAAAAGGTTACTTTATTTCTTGAGATAAAGCAAGACTCATCTGCACTTCAATGTTTGCCTTGATACCATCTTCACATCTTGACCAGATGCATCCATTGAGTTAAAGGTTTAGATTTCAATATTGCCCACTCCTTCTAGGTAGACACGTCACTACCTCATAACCAATAGTAATAGGCCCTGGGATGGACCACAGGTAGGAGGGGCATTGAGGATGGCACAGATGCCAGCCCCAAGTGCCCCCCCCCTTATAAGGTGAGGTTCAACAGTTTGAACCCCACTAGCCATGCTCTCTCTTTAACTACTTACTCACTTACACCCTTGCTATACAAGTAATTCTTTGTTCTCACTTGATCCCTTGGACTGCAGCCAAGAGGTCCACATGTGTTGGCAGGTTCCAACTTTGTGAATATAGATTGCTATAGTTATTCTAGTCTTATTCCTGTATTCTTCATTGAGAAGGTCAAGCTTCGGATCAGATAAGTATTTGCTACTTCCCTTCCCCATCCTTTAAGAACATAAGAACATAAGAACATAAGAGACGCCAATGTTGGATCAGGCCAAAGGCCCATCCAGTCCAACACTCTGTGTCACACAGTGGCCAGAAATACCAGTGCCATCAGGAGGTCCAGCAGTGGGGCCAGGACATTAGAAGCCCTCCCACTGTTGACCCCCCCCAAGCACCAAGAAGACAGAGCATCACTTGCCCCAGAGCCCCTAGCTATACCTTGTGGCTAATAGCCACTGATGGACCTCTGCTCCATATGCTTATCTAATTCCCTTTTGAAGCCATCCATGCTTGTAGCACCCACCACTTCCTGTGGCAGTGAATTCCAAGTGTTAATCACTCTTTGGGTGAAGAAGGACTTCCTCTTATCCGTTCTAACCCATTGTGAACCTGATAAAGAGTGGGGCTGGTGAGCAAAGGTAAAATAATCTATCTGAACATCATGAATTGTTAAATAACTGGGCCATATTCATGGTTTGGTAGAGCCATCTAGGATATTCTACAATGTATTTAAAGTTCATCCCAATTATGAGGCATGTCTTAGGTGGTAGGATGTCAGTATATGCTAAAGATACCCCATGGAAGGGCATAAAATATGAGTCATACTGGAACTGGAGGTTGTATTTTTGTTTGTCATCTGTGTTGTTCTCCCATATCATCTATTTTGAGAGGGTCAAAGATTGTTATTGAAAACCTCCCAGCCCCTATGAACAAACTGCAGAGACTAGCTAAAAATCCAATTAATAACGCCTGGTCACTGTCCCAGACACAGAATGAATATTTGCTCAGGTTAATGGTTAACAACAGACACCAGCTATATAAACATGCTAGGTAAGTGGTTAAGGATGGAGTATCATAGAACAGGTGAATGTGATACACTTCTTCAGAGGACTCTGTGAGTATGGTACACATTATTCTCCACTCTGATCAACCTATATTCATGTTATTTCCAAAATATTCCATCATGTCTGTATGCTGGCTTTCATGATTAAAAGACAACTAGGGGGACACAGTATGTAACTGAGAACATAAAGAAGAAATTACTGTGTATGTTCTGTTATCACTCCTGTTTATACGAAGAAAGCAAGTATCAATCATGGAGAACCTTTTGCCGACCATTTCAAAGGGAAGGATGACCTTTGTTCTTATAAATGTTTTGGGTCGGCTGGCATATTTAAAGAATACACATTGGTTCTAGCTTTAGGAAATATTATCCATGATTGATACTTGCTGCAAGCAAAACAACTCTGATGAAGATTTGCTGCAAACGAGAAGTTTACCTGGGATTCTCGTCAGTTTTGATCTAAGAGTTTGTTTACAGGCAGTATGGTCCAAAGTATTTGTTTATTGGCAAACAGTTGAGTTCCCCAGCAAGTTGAACTCATCATTATAATTATTGTAGAAGAGAACTTTGGGAATTTTGTAAATGACCTCACACTGTAAATTGCAAATTTCAGATCCAGCACCTGTACACAGATGTCTGTAATGTTATTTCCTTGTTAATTTTGAATATAATGTAACAAATATTGTCCATGCACATTTGAGAATCTGATTACAAGAACTCATATTGTAAGACTTCAAGAATACACAGGATAACATTATTACATAATTAACAGTGGTTTGTTTTCTTTCTTCTTGATGATTAAAGCAAATGAATAGATCCATCTAAATTTTTTAACTTTCTTTTTAGTTAGGCTGAATGGACAGTTTTATTACCCATGGATCAAAGTTTGGGATAGAGTATCTCAGAGCAAGGTAACATAGAAATCTCTATCACATTGAACACAAAACTTTATTACCAGTCTGTAGATACTATGAAAAGTGGGACCGTGTAGCACAGATGAGTCCCATACTGCAATTATAAGATAATTTAGGCAAGGTAGAACCCAGGGTTTCCTTCTGTTGCACAAAATATGTCCAGAAGATATTCTTATCCCAAACAGTTCTTTTTGTGTTCAAAGAATATGAAATATTTATTTCACTGAATGTAGAGCCGAGTTCCCAAAATTAGCCACATGTGGTGTAATTCAAATCCCATTAAGGACAACAGCAGATTTAAATGGATTCTAAGTTGTGTCCATCAGGCTTCAACTTCTGACCGAAAAGAACACTGAAGCTGCCTGAAGGCAGATGGTTATGCTCTGCAAGTAAGCCTCAACATTGCTGTAAAATACTTTTATTCCTTTAATCTTTGCACTATTTATAACATTCTTTATTTTTCTAAGCATTTCAAGCTTAGAATGTTTCGACAATTAAAAAAAATAAAACCCTAAGAAAAACATTTCAGATATTTTCTAACCTCAAATTTCTTTCCATTAGACAGTTCATTGAAATTTACTCATTGTCAAGCCACTAACAATTCCAATGAAGTTCAACCTCTGTCTCTCCTTACTACTAACTGGTCTTCTTCAAGTCCGTTGTCATCACATCCCAGGACATCATGAGGAACAAGAGCACAATGGAGATCAAAATCCACCTGAAGCTCAGCCACAGCCTCCAGCAGAAGGGCGGGGAACTAAAACAACCGGCTATCAAAAGATAGCCCGGATAAATAGTGACTTTGCATTGAGATTGTACAAACTCATAGCTTCAGATACGGCCTCCCAAAATATTTTCTTCTCCCCTCTGAGTATCTCGACAGCCCTTGCCCTGCTGGCTCTGGGTGCTAAAGCTGAGACCCATCATCAGATTTTCAATGGACTCGGTTTCAACCTCTCAGACACTGAGGAGAATGAGATCCATGGAGCATTTAAGCTAATCGTCCACACGCTTAACCAACCCAATAACAAAACACAGGTGAACATGGGGAATGCTTTGTTCATAGAAGAATCAATGCCATTGCTGCCTACATTTCTAAATGATGTCCAGACCTTGTATGAAGCTGAAGGCGTTCCAACGAACTTCAAGAACTGTGCAGCAGCAGCAGCAGCAGCAGATGAGATCAATGATTACGTAAAGAACAAAACTAATGGGAAAATCACCCAAGCAGTCGAGGGACTAGATAAAGATACTCTAATGGTCCTTGTAAACTATATATTCTTCAAAGGTAAACAATGGTAAAATTACTAATATAAATATTGATGGGGGAAGGAGAGATAAGAACTGTCTGTATGCCAAGTAATAAGGTGGCTGACATTTGTAAGAAAACTATGAATGCGGAGAGGAAAGGGGAGTGGTGGTCTCTGTGCTCACTTTGGAGCCAAATAGGGCAGAATGAAAGCGGGACCTCCTGTGGCATCCTGAACCTTCATGTTTTTAACTAGAGCAGATGGTGGGTGGCTGCAGAGTGAAAAGGAGAAATGTGTTGCAAATTTCAGCTGTGTCATTCAGAACAGCAGAGAGTTCTATGGCAAGCCATCTTAGCTTGGATCCTATCCAGGGCTTTTTTTTTCTGGGGGAACGTGCTGGAATGGAGTTACAGAACCTCTTCAACAAAATTATTTTTAAGATGTTTAAAAGTTCATGAGTTTTCAGTATACGGACTGAAAACTTCATTTCCCTCTTGAGAGTTCTGGCACCTCTCTCTTTCTCCCACAAAGCCTTGATCCTATAGCTTCCTTCCTCCAGCCTACTGGAGGATAAGCCCTTGACTCAGATGACGGTTCCTTAGGCCATAAGAAGGCTTCAAACATCACTGGGCAGGCTGATAGGATACAAATCTTGTCTTTTGGACTGAAAGTTGAGTTGCTTTATCCACTTGAACTTTCACCATTTCATGTCCTGTCACTCAGCCAACTTACATATACCTTTACTTGGCCACGAGCATTCCTGGGCTCTTGCATTTAGTGTCCTCTTGCAATGAAGCATATAGCTATCTTGCAATAATGTGCATATATGAGGATCAGCATTTACCCTATTCAGTGTACGTATTCTTTTTCTCCTTAGCTTGCTGGGAGGATCCTTTTGACCATGAATTGACCAAGGAAGCAGATTTCTTTGTAGATGCAAACACAACGGTGAAGGTCAACATGATGTACTGAGAAGGTTATTATAGGTTTCTATATGATGAAGACCTGTCTTGTTGGGTGGTGAGAGTGCCTTATGGAGATTGCTCAGCATTGTTGAGAGGGCCTTACAAGGCAGATTACTCAGCATGGTTTATTCTGCCGGATCAAGGAAAACTGACGGGTGTGGAGGATGCTTTGACAACAGAGATTTTTAAGAAATGGAGATCGTCTTCGGAATATGAGTAAGTTTTCACTTTGTGTTATTTTTATAATGGCTGCTGCATTATTAATACATCAGTACATTTGTTTTAAATCCACAGTAGATCCTTCACTTTTTAAATAAAAGTGAAATAAAAGTGAATAAAAACAGCATTAAACAACCACTGAG
>NW_015168706.1:0-2119 GCF_001447785.1 Gekko japonicus
TCATGGCAGAATTCCAATGAGAGGAAAGAAACTCTCAGATTTTTCCACTTAGTACTTTGTCCCGACCCTGATGTGCTGGGACTCTTGGCACACACCCCCCGGCCACCGAACAGCCCACTCACCCAGCGTCGTCCGTACCCAACCCTCTGTCACTGCCTTCCAAATTCAGAGGCTGCTCGGCCTGATGGCTGCAACTACGTCGGTTCTTGTCTTTGCCAGACTCAAAATGCGCCCCTTACAGCTCTGGTTTATCTGCAACTACGACCTGTCGAAAAACGCACACACCGTCCTCCTAACCCCTGTTCTCAGCAGTCTTTTCCCCAGACTGACTTTTCAGTCTACACCAGATATGCCATAAAGACTCCCACAGGCCCCCACTCACCCAGTCAAAGGAAGAGGAGCCAGCTCAGAGAGATACCCCGACGCACAACAGATGCCGAGGAGGTGGACCAAAGAAAAGTTTATGACTTTCCCCCAGAACTTATTGGATTTTCAAGAAGGGGAAATAATGATTTTTTGGAGATGGGATGGGTATTTCCCCCAGACTGACTTTTCAGTCTACACCAGATATGCCACAAAGATCATTCTGAATGCCATCATGGCAGAATTCCAATGAGAGGAAAGACACTCTCAGATTTTTCCACTTAGTACTGTTAGATCCCCAAGCATGAGAATAGATCCACGTTTAAAAGTAAAGTAAGATTTATTTCCAAGACATGGTTGATCACGAACACAGACATTGATTGGAATGACGTTAGTCAGTGGTACAGGTATAATAAAGGGAATTTGAACAAGGTTTGGACCAATGGTCCCACTTCCCGCTGGAAACGGGGAGATTAGAAAGGGCGCAAAGTTACATGAGAAAGTAACGCCCGGTTTCCTAAACACAAGTTCCTTTCACACGGGGAAAGCTAAACAAGCATGAGCGCGAAGACATAACTCCTACTCCTCACCAGCTGGCGACCTTGGCTAAAGCAGTTACCTAATGGAGAAAACACTTCATGAAAACAAGGTATAGGGGAGGGGAGAATGAAGGGACGTGAGGCGACCCAGCACAGAAATGGCAGCTCGCTGACAAGTACTTTGTCCCGACCCTGATGTCCTGAGACTCTCGCAGCACCCCCCTCCCGGCCACCAAACAGCCCCAACACTCACCCAGTCAAAGGAAGAGGAGCCAGCCCAAGCGTATTGCCGGTTTTGCAAGGCCTGCCAGCGGATCTCACAGCGACCAGAGCACAATCCCCCCCTTGCCCCCCTGCCAGTGATCGGCACGCCCTTTGAGCGCATGGCCATGGATTTTGTGGGACTCTTACCTCACATCCCAAGGGGGGCATGGTACCTACTAATTATCATAGATTACGCGACGTGGTTTCCAGAGGCCATACCTCTCCCGAGCATGAAGAGCGCAGGGGTAGCATGCGCCCTCATGCACTATTTCACCATGGTAGGCTTATTCAGCAGGTGTGCCAGATGCTCCAAATCAGTGGAATGACTAAACCAGACTTTGAAGGCCATGCTGAGAAAGATGTCACACACCCGACCCAATACGTGGGACCTATACATCTACCCGCCACTGTTCACTATGCGGGAGACCCCGCAGACCTACATGGGTTTCTCCCCTTTTGAACTCCTCTACGGGCACCAGCTGAGAGACATACTAGGAGCCATGGAGGGACACTGGGCTGACTTCACCCCCACACACATACCATGGAGGATCCCTGCAACTATGTTCAGAAGTTACAGGAAAGATCAGCGCAGGTGCGACAAGAGGCCAGGGCCAACCTAGAGAAGGCTCAAGCAGCCCAGAAGAGACACTATGATGGAGGGACGCGGTTGCGTACCTTCGGGGTTGGGGACCGGGTCCTGGTCTCACATGCCGTGATGACCCCGACCCAAGGAGACCCCTGGCAAGGGCCGTATCTTATCATGTGAGTGCTGGGGCCCCTCTTCTATCAGATACAGTATGGCCCACACCATCACCAGTGTAAACACGTGATCGTGAACTACCTGAGGGAGTGGCGGGATCATGACCCGCCCCTGGACACCGGTAATCTAGCTGACGACCCCGGGGAGCTACCAGACAGGACATTGCCCTGGCAAGGGGATCTGGGGAGCAAAT
>NW_015168706.1:8039-11911 GCF_001447785.1 Gekko japonicus
CAAAAAACAGAGGAGGCTTTGGATACCCAAATATTACGGTTTATAGACAAGCTGTTCAACTAGCTAACATAATTAAAATATTACGCAGGCAACCACCGCAGGACTGGATTCAAATATATTCGGACATGATCTATCCAGTACCGTTACAAGTAATATTTTGGGGGAAAAACTAATACTTAAAGGTCCGAACTCACTTATGAAACCAATGTTAGCGTTATGGAAGAAAATGTATGAATCTTTACTTCCACCGATATCTCGGTATTTACCGTTTATTTCCCAGTCCTGGTTTAGAGATGCGGTGGCTCCGGCACACCTGGACAAATGGAAAGCTGCTAGAATGACTAGGTATGGTGATATAACCTCCAAAAAAGGTATATTACCTAAAGCAGCCATAGACCATAAGCTGAGAAGTGTGGTACCCTGGTATCTATACTTACAACTTAAGCATGCCACTGAGCAAAAAAACGTGAAAGAGATAATGGGTCAACCACGAACTGATTTAGAACTTTTATTTCATTTGTTTGAATACACAGACAAGGGACTGATCTCAGCAACTTACCACTTACTAAACACAAACAAGGCCCCAAAGACGTTACCTTATCAAAGTTGGTGGCAAAAAGACTGTAAGAAAGAACTGGATCAAAATTTCTGGAAGGAATTGTGGGAGACCAAAAATCCTTATCCAAATTCTATTCCACGAGAGCTACAAGATTTTAAGATACTAACGAGGTGGTACTTGACTCCTCAACGACTCTCCCATATGCATGCTACAGTCTCACCTAAATGTTGGAAAAACTGTGATAAGATAGGCACATTTGCCCATTCTTGGTGGGAATGTGATAAAATAGCACAATTTTGGGAAGAAATAAAACAAATGGTACACAGAATTATAGGCCTTGAAATCCCAATGGATCCTGAAAACCTCTTCCTTAAACATTGGCTGTTTCATATTGAAAAACATGTACATAAGCAGACCTTGGATGTTATGATCTATGCTGCACGAACAGCGATTGCTACTTGTTGGAAAGATCCAAATCCTCCCACATTGGGTCTCTGGTATCAAAAGTTGTGGGACCAATTCCTTATGGACTCAGTTACCAACAAACGTAATAGATTAACCCCAAAACCCATAGAAAAGCCTGTAATGGAAAAATGGGAACCTATATTGGAATTCTTAGCAACAGAAGATTTCTTACCCTCCTCTTGGCAGCAGTTTAGGGAATGGATGTAAACCATCTCCCGACATTGGCAGCAAAAATTTAACTGATTTGCTAGTTGTACATATACTGGATACTTAGTTAGCACCCTTATGCCAAAAGTTTGTTGATCTTTGCTTTACCCCTTGATTTAGAGTGGAAAGTATAGTCTTCTATTTTTTGAAACAAGCAATTGTATTTTTTCTGATTTTTGATGTTACCTACCTTGATACACGTTTGCCACTATTGTCATTATTCTGAACTTTTATGTATCCTACTTTATAATGAAAATAAAATTTAATAAAAATTGGGGAAAAATGACTGAACATGTGCACAGACTTAAAGATGAAGAGACCATATTTTAGGAAAGATAGCCCTAGATAACTTTGAATGGGAAAGCATAGTTGATGCAAAATATAAGATAATGATATTCAATTGATATGGTTGAGGTTTATATTTCTGGCTTCCAAGAGAAGGGGATGGTTAATAGGTATACATTGTTCAACCACTGTTCGTTTTGTGTGTTAAACGGGTTCTTGATATAGTGTATTGATCTCTGAATTGGAAGTTTGTTAACTTTATGTATTGTATTTTATGGTTTTGAAAAGTTTTCAATAAAAATATTTTTTTAAAAAAATGAAGAGACCATAGTTCACTACCTAGGAAAAAACATCCAAAATGAGCTAATAGAGCTTCTAGCAAATGCTATAAAGAAGAACATTTTAGCACATGTAAACTCACCCAAATACTACTCAGTTATTCTGGACTGCACACCTGATGTTAGTCATACTGAACAAATGACTATTATTGTACGTTTTGTCAGTATAATCAAACCACCAGATACTGAGATGTCTGAGCCTGATGTTATAAGATAACATTTCTTGGGATTTGTTCCACTGAAGGAGACTACAGGTGCCTTTACGACAGAAACTCTTCTTGGAGTGCTTGAGGAAATGGGATTACCACTTGAGAATCTGCGTGGTCAAGGTTATGATAATGGGAGTAACATGAGAGGTAAAGAACATGGAGTACAAAGGAGAGTCCTGGAAACAAATCCGCGTGCCTTTTCCGTGCCCTGCAGCACACACTCTTTAAACCTAGTAGTCAATGATGCTGCTAAGTGTTGCCTGGAAGCAACAAGTTTCTTCATGTTGGTCCAGCAGATCTATAATTATTTCTCTGCATCAAATAATCGTTGGCAAATTCTAACTAGCCATGTATCGGCCATCACTGTTAAGCCACTGAGTCAAACCAGATGGGAGAGTCGCATTGATGCTTTGAAACCACTGAGATATCATCTTGGTAGTATATATGATGCTTTAATGGAGATTTTTAATGACCCAAACCTACAAAAATCATCCACAAGTGATTCTCGAGTTGAAGCTAAGGGTCTTGCTGATGCAATTAGTAAGTTCAAGTTTGTGGTAGCACTTCTTACATGTAGGCTTACCAAGTGGCGGCGGGGCATCCGCATGCCTAAAGCAAGTTTGGTTTGGGAACTGAGACCTACATGAAGCATTCTTTTGAATTCATCCCGGTCGAAGTTAGGAACTCCCTGATGACAGGGGACCTTCTCTGCAATGAGGGCCAGTAGTCTCTTGCGTGCTAATATATGAATCTGGATCTTCCCCAGGATTTTCTCTGGAATTTACAGCTGTCACTCTGCCGGGTTTCGCTGAGTGGCAGGGGAAGGAGGGTCAAGAACCAGGCTGAGCTATGTATTCCACATTTAAAAGGTCAATCTTTGAAGGGGAGGGATCCTACTCCACAGTCCAAGAAAATGTATTCAATGTTATATCAATGTTGGGTTTTTCTACCCGGGTGATTCTTGAGCACAAAATAAAAACTGTCTGTGAGGGTTTCAGCCTTACTGCTATACACAGTCTATTATTATAAAGTCTAGTATTATGAAACATCTAGTATTATAAAGGTCTCAATATGATATGCACCCTAATTCTTAGCTCTAATACTCAAAAATCCCTAACACAGGTAGCTGACATGAACCAAGAGATGAAAGAGCAAAAGCCCACCCCGATAGAAGCAATCACACAAAACCTGTCACTAAAGCACACTCCTATGAGAGTTCTCTGTGGGACGTTCCCCTATATCTGCACTCTGAACACGTATGTACCCACATTATTCAGATGTGCAGATGGATTGTCTGCATTCTCCAGCATTAATCTGTTACCCAAAGTGGTTGTGAGGGTTTGTTGGGGAATTAGCCAGGAAACCCAAACAATGCAAGAAGGGGTAACCAAGCAGGATCTCCACGTATGTTTACGGGGATTTTCCCCTCAGTAGAACTCTCAAAATGAACCAGGCTGTGATTAATGAAATAGATTTTATTAAAGAAAATAAAAGAATAAAATCAAAACTTATTAATGGAAGAGCACTCTAAGGACACACATAGATGTTCAGAAAATAAAGGTGGTAGCTTTATAGAGACAAAGAAGGAAACTTATTCAGTGGGACTATATTTACCTATCTAAGTAACAAAGATCCAAAAAAGAGGACGAGCAAAACGAACCAACATCTCACTCCAAGCAGAGTACCCAACTTTTGCATGGGGGGGGGGTAAGTTAGTGGTTGTCCAGATACACACACACATTATTGAAAAATGTGTGTCTGGTTATAACCCTCGGAGCATGATGTGATTGCTCCTAGAACAATGCTGTG
>NW_015168706.1:12571-17674 GCF_001447785.1 Gekko japonicus
GGGAGTTGGTTAGACTTACTGTCCTTTTTGAGAAATCAATCTTTGACGCTGATGGATTTAAAGAGGGAAGAGAACTGCCAAAAACCAGACTTTTACACCTTTAGGATCAGTTTTTCAGACAAGCCTGTTTTGATCTCTTACTTGCAGACCAGGGAAGAGTCTTGAATGAGCGCCCCTGTGAGATGCTAAGAGAAGGAAGGGTGCTTGAGGCCTAACATGGCATGCCAGCAAAACATATTCAATTCCTCCAAGTGGTCTCCACCAAGGGAGACCTTTATACAAAGCCTGCAAACAGGGATCTCTCTCCTTTACAGGAAAAAAAAATAGAAGTGTACCCAGATCTCCCAATAGAAGCTGTTGCTATATGCCGGGAACTGAAGCCCATAACAATACAACTGAGATCAGCTAACATACGTTACCGATGGTAAGCCCCAGCGAAGCTACAAGTTGTGCAAAATGGTACTTCTCTACTGGCTTTGGATATTGACTCTGGCATTTACCTCCTTCAGCAGCTCAGATTTCAACATCCAACAGATATTAACTAGAAAGGCTATAAACATAAAACTGGCTTTTAACACAACTCCTCCCAAGGAAAGCAAGATCTCTATACGCCAAGTTACAGGATCAACTGCATACATCTGTTGGCTCTCCCCGTGCGGGAGCACATCCAGACTGTGCTGAAAGCACTGCACTGGCTGCCCGCAGCATACCGAATTCACTTCAAGGTGCTGGTTCTTACCTATAAAGCCCTTTGTGGTCAGCGGCCTGCATACCAGAGGGACCGCCTTTCCCCACAGGCTCCCCAGAGAGCCCCAGAAGAAGGGTCTCAAAATCATCTGCTCTCCCTGATCCTAAAGATGCCAGGTTAGCTGCGACTAGAGCCAGGGCCTTTTCCATGGCGGCTCCACGATGGTGGAATGAGCTCCCAGAAGATATCAGGGCCCTGTGGGACCTTTTACAGTTCTGCAGGGCCTGCAATCATTCGACCGATGCAGGCATTCGACCAAGGAGCTGAATATAGGCCCATGACCCTATGCACTGGAACCATCATCAGTAGCCTGTGTCTCACTTTTTTTTTTTTTTTTGCTTTCAGAATTTGGCTTTTATTTACCCTGGCATTGACAGATCAAATTAATACTTGTTACAACACAAAAAGAACCTGTAGATGTCTGCCATTTGAACTGAACAAATGAAGTCGCTTTGAAATCTAGGACTCTTGCCTTGAAGTCCATTACACCCCCCTGAGGGTTTTTTTAAACACACCCCTCCCCCGTCTTATTAATGCAGACACCCGCATTAACAGGATCACGAGCATTTTGCAAGTCAGTGTACAGACAGCCTTTCCAATTTTAAATTTTTTCCCCTAAAAATAATACAAAACAAAACTGAGGTTCTGGAAGACCCGATATGCCAAGGAGAGACAATAATAATTTAAAAAGAGCTCAATAATGATTGTTGCAGGAAAATATTCAAAAACAAATCGTGCACGCAAAACAATTATTTACTTACAAACTTTACATGGTAAAAGAAAGAATTTCTCATTTCAGATACAGACATACATGGAAAGACACGGCCTGCGGGACAGCAGTGCCTCTTTGGGAGTAAACGCTGGGTCGGGGAGGGGAAGTTGAGATTTGCTGGTTTCGTGTCAGATTGCCACGTGATCACGTGCCAATGAGAAACAGACTCAATGCATGCGTTGGCCAAAGGGTCTTGCAGGGCCGAGCTGGCAGGTGAAGCAGAAAAAATGTATATACACACACATAGAGACCTGGTTGTTTGTGTAGATAATTCACTGATACCCTCATGTGAGTAGACGTATGCAGAAAGATAATTTGTGAAATGCCAGCAGAGAGAGATTACAGCCATGGCAGGGTCTCCCACGTGAGTGAAAACCAACATGGGTGCCGGCAACGTTTAGGTGCCCGTTGAGACTGATTCGCTCAGGAAGTATCCTACATAACGTCAAACTGAATGGAGTTCTTGGTCACCTTTGGAGGGCAAACACAGCAAATGTGCTTCCTTACAAACTACCTCCTGGGGCAGCTCTTCCTAAGAAGAAATATTTTTTTTTGTTCCCCATCAGGGCTGAACTAGGGCAAACACTGAACCCTCCATCTTTCGGGCAGGGGGGCTTCCCCACGCCCTCACTGATTCGGGAAAAAAGAGAACTCAAAATGAAAACCAACATCCCATTTTAAAAGATGGATATAAAATCTCGGGGAATTGTATATCAGGCCGACACATCTGGGGAGAAACGTAAAGCGTGGTCCACTCAGCCACGCCCTCTCCTGGGCACAGCAGCAACGCCTGGACTCGGTTTCCGCCTCCTAGTTCTTTGTGGCATTGAGCATCTGCCACAGAAATGTGGCACCTGACGGGCAAAGGGGCAGTTACGTCACGCAGGCCTGGCAGGGACAAAGACATCACACAGACGCCAGTTTCAACCACTCTCCTATAAAAAAGGCACATTGACCAATCCCGTAACACCCCGATGAATCTCTCCCGCCCCACGGGGAGAAGCTGCGCCAACAATGCTTCATTGGTTTCATTTCCCCCACTGTAATTCCTTTAGTGGTCTCATCAGTATATCAGCAGACTTGCCTAAAAGCCCAGGGACTGCATCCTGGGCAAACGTAGGCAGCCAGACAAAAAACGAGGCAGTGTGTAGTTGGGGTTGCTTTGGCTTAAGCGCCACTGCATTACACCCAGGCGCATGCATGCTCATATTACTCAAAACTGCCCCCCTGACACCTGGGTGCCGATGCCAGGCCATCGAGAGGTCTCGCTGGACTATTCCGCTGCACGAGGACAGCAAGGAAGACAACAGACTGGATGCCAGGAGATGCCCACATACCCTGGAATGTGCCCTGAGGCTTTACGTCAGGCATGCCCGTTCTGGCTGTTGCCATCTCTGGTGCAGGGGTGTCACAGGGCAGGTGAAGGTGCCCCCCCCTCCGCTTTGCCCACAGGGGGCTGTTTCAACGTGGTGCCACAAACCATTTTACCAGAAAGGCACTGAGAGCATGGCATACAGCGGCCAAATTAACCATAGGGCAGTATCGTTCCTCTACCCATGTTGCAAAATGCCCCGCGTTCAACTTTGCAACAGTCTAAACTTAACGACAGCCACGGCCCGGCGGCCTGGCTTTAACTTCCGCAAACCGGGAAATGTACATTCAGAAAGGGATCCAAAGCAAATGGGGTTTTTTTTACAACAGATGCTTGGCCCAGCCGCGAGGAGGTGTCGCGTACGCCGCAGGCAAGCTGCCTTGTGCTGAATGCGGGCACATGTGGAGGTGCGTGTCGGACCAGCGGAAGCACGAGAACTAAGTGCCACGATTTTCAAAGCTTGCCCCTTACCCCTACTTTCCCAGGTGCTGAAGAATAACAACTCTCCTGCCAAGACCCTTTCCCCACTAACAAAAGCGACGGCTGGTGGGAAACGCAATTTCGGAGGCGAGGGAGGCCCCGGGTGGGCCCACGACTGCGAGGACAGCGAAGCTCTGGCCTGCGAGAAGAAACTTCCCTTCCCCTCCCCCCCACTGAAGGGCAACTAACACAAAGTGCAGCCAAGATGTCCATGGGCATGGACAAGGGGCGGGGTGGGTGTCCCAGGCAGCCCCCCCTTCACTCTCCTTCCTCCTTGATCTGCTGCTGCTTGTTGCGCCGGGTGTCCAGGTCGAAGTTGAAGTCGCTCCACTCGTCGCGGGGCGGGAAGGAGATGGTCTGGCGGAGGGTGAAGCGCATGGCATCGATGACGAGCTCTTCGTGGGTCTCGCAGGAGCCCACGCTGACAGTGGAGGCACCACTGGGCATGCGCAGGAGGTGGGGCGGGGAGAAGTCGTGGAGCTGCCGGTGGTCCAGGATTATCCATGTTTGGCGATATTTGGCAACGTCGGCACTAGAGTGCCTAGGGGTGGGAAGCAACAGGCCAGATGGAAGGTCACTCACCTTCTTGCTGAGATGATTGCCATAGACAGGCGCCCCTACTCCACAGTTGAAGAGATCGGTTTCCGCAGGGTGCTCCAGTATGCCTTTCCCTGGTACACGCCCCCTGCTCAGACCACAATGAGCAGGACCGTAATGCCCTCATTGTTCAGGGCTGCCAGGGACCACGTGAAGGCACACTTGTCCCACACTTGTGGGAGATATGTGCACTTCACGTCCGACATATGGACCTCCTGTAAGGCACATAACTCGTACATCTCAGTTACTGCACACTGGTGCAACTGAGCGAGGTTTTGGGTGGGGGAGGGCAACCTAGTGACAGGCAGGGTCAGGGCCGCTGGGCCGGCTACCGACCGAGGGGTCGGCGATGTTCACGGCGGCGGCCATTGGCGCTGTCGCGTAGATGTCGTGTAGCACGCGCATGGCGCAGTGGCGGAGTCCGGGTGCGCACAGTTGCCGCTCCAGGCATCGCCAGAATCGCCGGCCGTCAGCGGTGTCGAAGAGCTGTTGCTCTTGCGGGCGGTGTTCGCGTCCGGTGGGTTGAGGAGACGCCATCGGTGCCGCCGCCAGCGCCAGGGGACGGCTCTGTCGGCGAAGAGGGTGCGCCAGCGCTCCAGCCAGTGCACGGCGATCAGTTGGGCGGCTTCCTCCTCGTTTTGGGTGTCCCCGCGGCTTTGCTGGCGCTGCCGCCCACACGTTGCCGCATCAGGGTCCGTTGGCGCGGCTGCACGAGGGTGTGGTCGACGAACGCTTGGTAGAGTGCCCCTGCTCGGGCCCTCCGGCTGTTGCTCCGGGGTTTGGTGCCTGTTGGGTGTTGGTCTTCTGGCCGCCAGCGGCAGTCCGCCAGCACCCGCTCGGCCTCCCGCAGGTAATCCGGGAGTGTTCGTGGTCTTTGGCTTGGCGTGCTGTCGGGCGCACGGCCGTCCGATGCGTCCCCGGTTGAGGAGCACAGGCACTCTACCAAGTGTTTGTCGACTGCACCCTCGTGCAGCCGCGCCAACGGACCCTGACACACGCCGCAAACCCACCAGACGCGAACACTACCCACGCGCGGGAGCGACAGCTCAACACCGCTGACGCCCAGCGATTCTGGCGATGCCTGGAGCAGCGACTGCATGCACCCGGAATCCGGCACTGCGCCCCGCGTCCTAC
>NW_015168706.1:17689-19651 GCF_001447785.1 Gekko japonicus
ACATCTACGTGACAGCGCCAACAGCCGCCGCCGCGAACATCACCGACCCCTCGGCGATGGCACCCTCCCACACGGAAACAGCAGCCGCCCAACAAGGCCCCTTCGTCGCCGCCCTCCTCCGGGAGCGCCAGCTGAGGCGGCGGAGGCAGCACAGATGGAGAGACGAGGCCGCAACCCAAGAACTCACGGCCCCAGGCCGGGGAAACGAAGACACGGCATGTGTCGACGCCCGACGCACCGCCTTCTGGTGGCGTGCCTATGCCCGACAACGTCAAGACCAGGAACGCATAAGGGCGCGACGGCCCCGAACCCAGCCGAGGAGACGATGGCGGACGATTGGCGGCGGCCGCACACGCCCCGCGCTGGGCCCACGGCAGCGCGCCCAGAAGACCCCCGGACTCAACACAACGAGGCGGCGGGACCGACGACGGACCGGTCGCCGCACAAAACCAGAACCAGTCAATGCACTAAGCACTGCACACCCGCACGCACCCCCATGGGGGCAATAAAGAACTCCCCATGATCGCCCTGACAGATGGCGGCGACGACGCGGTGTAGCGTCACGAAAAAACCAGCAGGCAGAGTAGCGTGCGAAAGGGGTAGGGGTCGGCTGAGGGTTAGGGTGGGACCCTAACGAGGATTAGGGTTAGACGAGTCAGTTCGACGAGTGGGTAGGCAGGGGCATCACCAAGGGCTTCCTGGTGACCGATGGCGGCTCAAACTTTAGGGCAGCAGCAGAGCAACTGGGCCTGAAGTGCATTCCCTGTGCGGCCCACCTTACCCACCTCGTGGTTAAGGATGCTCTCGGGTTGGGTTCTGCAAAGGATCCCAATCTGGACACTGCGACTCATGACTTCCGGCATATCCTCGAAAAATGCCAGTTCATCACGAGTCACTTCTCACGCAGTGCAAAGGACCTCTATCTACTGCGTGAGAAGCAGGCGCTGGCAGATCTGCCGGAGCACGGCCTGCTAGGCGACGTCTCCACTCGCTGGAACTCCACCTGCGTCATGCTTGAACGCTTGGTGAAGCAGGACAGAGCCCTGACTGCTCTGATCTCTGAAAGCGGGGTCATTCAGGAAGAGAGCCGGCTCAACCGCGAGGAGTGGTTGACCATCTCTCAGGCTGTGGAGGTTCTTAAGCCCTTAAAGACCTTCACAGAATTGCTCTCGTCTGACACGGCGGGCTTGGCTTTTGCCATCCCCATGGTCCTCACGGTCCATGAGGAGTTGGCATTGTTTCTGAAGCCACCTGCAAGATGTGCAGACATTCCTCCAGCAGTGTGCGCCCTGGTGAGGAGGCTGCAAAGTGCACTGCAGAGGCGCTTTGAGCCTATCCTCCAGGACAGGATCTACATGATGGCAACCATGTGGCAAGATGCAAGCCAAGATGGGAACGTCGTCAGGAGCTGTGGGAGGGGAGGGTGCCAGCACCTCGAGTGCTGTTCATTCTCCACCTCCCCTGCTAGGCAGCATCCCCCTCACAGCTCCTGCCACCACGAATCCTGAGATGGCATTCATGGGGCGGATCCTTGGCCCCTCTGGGAGTAGAGGTCACACGAGAGAGGACACGGCGGCTGCGATGGTGAGCAATTACCTTGCAGAGCCCTACGAACTGGAGTCCACCTGTCCACTTATCTACTGGGCCATGAAGGAGGCGGTCTGGCCGGCCCTCTCTGCCGTGGCCCTGAAGCTACTCTCGTGCCCTCCAACGAGTGTTCAGAGTGAGCTCATCTTTTCCCATGTGGACATTGTCTGCCCGCATCGCTCACGCCTGAGCCCCTGGTCAGTTGAGCAGTTGGTCTTCCTGAAGGTCAACTGGCTACTGTTCGGTTTCCCGGAACTAGACTATGAAGATTGAAGTGAGCACATCCTTGTGCCTGCAATCCCCTCTTGGTCTGTGCTGGGAATTTGGGCTACGCTCTTCCCATGATTAAAACTAGATGCTAGGGCAAAGTAGCAG
>NW_015168706.1:20028-27088 GCF_001447785.1 Gekko japonicus
GAGATCCGGGCCCTGCGGGACCTTATGCAGTTCCGCAGGGCCTGCAAGATGGAGCTCTTCCGCCAGGCTTTTGAGTAGGAGCCGCCGCCCCACTATACCATCACCGCCATTGCACCTAGAGGACATCCGGCGAGGCCCTGAGGAAGAACTTGGGAATGTTTAGAAGATCCTGGAGAAGAACTGAGTTGAGCCATCTTGGACTTACGTTTAGTAATTGACTGAGCACCACTGTTTTAATGCTGGATGTTTTTATTATGTATCATATGTTTTAATTATGGCTCGGTTTTACCTTGCCTTTGTGAGCCGCTCTGAGCCCATTGGGGAGGGCGGGATATAAATAAATAAATAAACAAAAAAATAAATAAATAAGATGAAAAGTTGTGAGCCGGCGGAGACTAGAAAACTGTGAGCTAGCTCACACTAACTCAGCTTAGAGGTAACATTGGTTATTTAAAAATATAACTTTCTTTTTCTGCAGGGGCGAGGTGGGATAAGGGAGGGAGAGCCTGTGATGAATGGCGGCTGCCACACCTAAGCTAAGCCTCCTCCACTGAGGCAGGCAGTGATGGCTGGTGTTGGTGTACTGCTGCGAGACAGGAGGTTCACTGGACAGATGGACGATACCCCCTCCATCTCACTTTCTGAGGCATTAGTCGGCAGGGCTTCTTGTTGTGGTGTTGTTGGTCTTTCACGCAGGTTGACAAAGAAGTCTAGGCACATCAGAGATGGATGGGCAAGCTGACAGGAGAAGACAGAGGCTGCTTCCTTGGCTGGGGAGTCATGAAGTCATGCCTTCTGTGCTACAGGTGTGACCTCATGGTTTCCCGCAAAATGTGCGGCATTCACACCAGGCCATGGTTTTTGGGCAAAGGTTAACAAAGAAGTCTTGGCAATCAGAGACAGACGTATGTTGAGGTAAGCTGAAATGAGACAGAGCGGCTGCATGCTTTGTCAGATAAGTGTGAAGTGCTACACCTTTATTGCTACCTACAGGTGGCACTTCACACATCTGACGAAGTGGGCTGCGTTACACCAAGCCATGCTTCCTCGAGAGATAATAGCTTTTAGAATTTTTTGGTATTTTTGGGACGTAAACTGACAGGAGACAGAGGCTGCACTTTGCTTCATGCATGAGGGATCATGTCTTTCTTTGCTAAGTAGAGGTGACACTTCATGCACCTGACAAAGTGGGCTGCTTTCACACCAAGCCATGGTTTTGGGCAAATCAGATGTTAACTGACACTTAGCTGGATGCCGTACGGGTAGGGCGGGATATAAATCTCAAAATAAAATAAAAATAAAAAATGCTCGAGGACCCACATAATGTGCTACTGTGATGTGAGACTTCGGGCGTCTTGATGCAGTGTGCGGCGTTACACCATGATGGGTTTTGGGCAAATTATTGTTTAGAGTGGGGTGTGTGTGTCCCCAGTTGTATGCATGCGCTGAGAAAGCCGGCAGCTTGCCTAACCTCTCTTCAGATTTATTATCTTAAAAGCTCAAAAAGAACGTAATCAGTCCGCCTTCAAGGATAACTAAAGGAAGAAATTGACGTATGAACTTCTGGAGAACACAGGAATTCCTCTTTGAGATTTCAGAGGGTAAGATAGCAATTATTTATTATTATTTTAAGGAGGCAACGCCCAGGCCAAACTCACAGCTCTTATTAGACTCACTGGAAGATAGTGAGAGTAATGGCCAAGACTATAAAAGAACTTTCTGAGCAACTGTCTGCATTCCAAAATATTGTGACAACTTTTCAGAAACAGATAAAAGCTGAAATTAGGACAGTAAAAGAGGCCATTACAGAGTTGGCAGACGAGCTTAAAGAAGCAAAGCAGACGGCAAACGCTGCCAATGAGCTGGCTATAAAAAACAAACATAAGATAGAACAGCTAACTAGCCAGCTTACTGAACTATCAGACCGGAACAGAAGAGCAAACCTCATCTTTGCAGGGATTTCGGAAGAGATAAACAATAAGCTTCTAGAAGGAACACTTAGAGAATGGATAGAAGATAATGGGGTTAAGATGCAACACCAAGGAATCGAAAGAGCCCATAGATTGCAAAGGAGAAGGGAAGGAGGAGCCCCACGAGACGTTATAATCAAATTTACAAGAGAAAAGTTACAGCAGGAAGTATATAAGACCTTGAAAAAGAAGGAGGACTTGACCTTCAGAGGGAAAAAGGTTTGGGTGAGAGAGGACTTTTGCCAAGAAACTATTAGGAAGAAAAACCAAATGAGACTTTATGGGCAAAAACTATACGATAACAAAGTGAAATTCTCATGGGGGTATCCAGCTTCAATAATAATATTTAACGATGGCATGAGGTTGATAGCACGAAACCCTAAGGAAGCAAAGGAACTCTTCAGGCAACTGGGTATTGACACAGAAGACCTGAGAGAACAGAGAGAAGAGGAAGACATGGAGGCAGCGGACAACCCGGGAGAAGGAACTTCAAATAGACACAATAAAAGGAGGAGGATGGACTCTTACAAGGAAACTTCATAAAGGGAAGTATATAAAAGTTTAATGAGCTAACTTTAGGAATAAGATGTAAGGGGAGGTTTGGGGTGCATGCACTCTGGAAGGTTGGGAGACGGGATGATGCCTTCATCAAACTGCTGTCTCAACCACAGGGAGAGGGAGGGGAGGGTTTTTCTTAATAAATAAAGTAAATTACCCACAGGCAGGGAGGCCCAAGATTCAAAAAAACAAAGAAAATGGATAGGTCTTTAAGAGTGCTTTCACTGAATGTAAATGGTTTAACATCAAACCTCAAGAGATACAGATTAACCAAAATGGCTAGAGAACAAAGGATAGATCTGATGTGTCTACAGGAGACACACACACACACACAAAAAAAGATAGAAAACCATTAATAAAAGACCCGAAGTGGCAGGTCTTAGCAGAAGCTAGAGGGAATTCCAAGGCCAGGGGAGTGGCAACCTTGATCCACAAGAACTTTAAAGTGGAGGATATCGAAAAGTTAACAGATAAGCAGGGTAGATACCTATTAGTTAAGTTCAAACTGGAAGGCAAATGAGTCACTATAGTGAACATTTACACACCAAACAAAAAGCAAAAGAAATTTCGAACTAAGGTCTTTAAGAAGATTCAACAATTCTCAGAGGGAGAGTTAATTGTAGCAGGGGATCTAAATATTGACATAACAAAGAATAAAAGCATTAAGCTAGGAGAATGGGGCCTGAAAGAAGCGCATGAGTTTACAGGCACAAGACCTAGACCTACACATATATCCGGTAGGCACAAAATGGCATCATGCATAGATTATATAATCTTGGAAAAAATGTCTATAAAAGAGATTACAACCTTTCCAATCTGGGTATCTGACTACGCTCCTATAAGTATTGAACTGGAGTTAAAACTACCCACAACAAATAGACCCTGGAGATACAATAACTTAATAATGGCAAAAGAAGAGGGCAGGGAATATCTGACAACACAGATAAAACTATGTTTCAAGGAAAATAGAGGAAAGGTGCCTACTAATATACTATGGAATGCTGCTAAAGCGGTAATAAGGGGCCACTGTATAAAAAAAAGAAAAGAGCATAAAAAGAGAATGGTATAAAAAAAGACAAATCAAACTCCATTACAAAGTCCCTATGAAACCGGAAATTATAATTTTAAACTGTTGGAAAGATCTTCAAATACCTCAATACAGGGGGGGGGGGGCGCGGGGCGTCGAGGATGTGATCGGACGCTAACTACTGTCGCTCCCGGGATCCCTGCCGAAAAACAACAACTAAATCTATGAAAACAACTTTAAACACTCCAGAAGTTATGGGAAAGAAGAACAAAGGGGGAAAAGCTAAAAATCCGCTACAAAACTTTACACTTTCCACATATTTTACTAAGGAATCGGTACAGAGAGAACTAAGCAGCGGAACCAGCAGAGAGGACAATATGGCGCCGGGAAGTGCCTCACAAACCTCTACTGCCAACGAGGAAGGAGAGATGACTCCGATAACTAAAAAGGACTTTTACGAATTGAAGCAAGATTTATTAAAATCTCTTTCAACCAGTATGGTAGAAATAATTCAACCTATTCAACAACAATTAAAGGACCTGCAAAGGAATCTTGAAAATACCTCTAAGATGGTGGAAGAAAATGGACTGAAAACAACGACATTGCAGACGAACCTAACAGCAATGAGAGAGACGGACGAGCTACACAATGCCAGAATAACTGCTCTGGAGAACCGATGGTGCCAGCTCAACTTGAAATTCAGAGGATTGGAGGAGACTTTGGAACAAGATAACAGCCTAACGCAAATCTTAGCTGAATGGCTCGCCAAATTTCTAAAATTGGAAGATGGGAAAATGCCGGTAATCATAAAAGCCTACCATAAAAGCCTTAGCAAAGAGAAATCGCCCAAGAGACGTACTGGCTCAGTTTCTCTACCCAGGTACGAGGGGAAAAATTCTAAGAGAGGTGAGAGTACATGGCTCCCTAGACTTCAACGGCTCTAGAATTGTAGTGCTTCTTGATCTCTCTATGGAAACCTTGGAGAAAAGGAGCCTGAAGCCGTTTGCAACAAAGCTTTTTGGGGCACGAATAAAGTTCCGTTGGAGTGCAGCGTCGGACATTCACGTGTACCGAAATGGTTCTTTACTACAAGCCACAGATGCTGTCTCCAGAATCAAACTCCTACAAACATTAAAAGTTCAACTCACTGAGGAAGAAGAGCAACAGCTGCTAAATCCTTGAAGCAAATAGAACAGTGGACACTAGAGTATTTTGACCTTATACTTCTATTTGATGGAATGTAAGTGATTTCGAAGTACAATTTCAAACTGCGTCACAACTTGATAGTCTTACTTTATATAGACTAAATATTTCTTGTAAACTTTTATATTTACTTTAAATAACAGTATATGAAGAAATATACTTTCAAAGTCCTTTTATTATGCAATTTTTATTTTAGGGAGTCGGCTGGAACGCTCATTGCTTTAATGAGACGTTTGTACAAGCTGCAAATGAAGCCAGGAAGCTCGGTCCTAGAGCACGTAAATGCTTTAGCTGACTGCTATTTTCAGCTGGACTCGAGGGGTAAAAATATAGAAGACCTGGACAGAGTTTACATATTGTTGTCTTCTCTTCCTTCTGAGTATAACCATTTGATCTCCTCACTGGAAACGTTAGACACTGCCTGGTTAACGTCGGCTTATGTGATATCTCGTCTCTTGGATGAAAAGCAACGGCTGAGAGATTCATGGCTGAGTGCTGGGCAGACTGCCAAACAGGAGAGAGGAGATAAGGGGCCTGCTAAGGATGTTCCGGGAGGCGACTGTTTGTCTTACAGAGCAATTCCCACAAGGAAAGCAACGGTCCTGCAGCTTTAAAGGTTCGTCGGTGCTACTTGTGTTGAGAGACTACGCACCTCAAGAGGAGCTGTCCGGAGCTGAGGAGGCGTCGGCAATCCAAGGCACAAGGGCGTGGCAAGGCTGAGACGGAGAAACAGCAGAAGGGGACTTAGCAAGTTAGGCTGGTCACCTCAGGTGTAACTGATACGCAATGGCTGCTTGATTCTGGCGCTAGCCAGCATTTCTGCAGATCTGAGGCTTTGCTGACTGACGTCAAAGCTTCTCCATTGACTCATGTCTCATTGGCTGATGGTAGTTCAGCTGGGGTAAAGTCACAGGGCAACCTATGTTTTTCAGCTCTCAATTATGTCTTTCCAGGTGTACTGTGCGTACCAACCCTGTAGAACAATCTTCTGAGTGTGAGTGCGCTGGCGAAAACTGGCTTTACCATAAGTTTCTCTCAACAAGGTTGCACAGTGTCAAAAGGCAACAAGGTGCTTTTGACTGGTGTGCTACAAGACAATGTGTATGTTGTAAATAACTCTTCTTTACAGGCTGAGGTAGTCACAAACAGGTGTAAGCATGACAAGTGCATACATCTCCTTCACAGGAGATTGGGTCATCCTTCATTTGAATGCCTACGTAAAACACTAACCCTTTTACCTAAGGAAAAAGTATTACCATGCTCAGAGTTCTTAGACTGTACTGTGTGCAAGCAGGTAAAGACACATGCATACCCTGCTGCAAAGGTGAGCAGTCGTGTGTCTAAGCACTGTCTAGACTTGGTGCATATGGATCTGGTGGGGCCATACCCCAAGAGTTGTTCCAATAACAAATTTTGTTTAGTCTTGACAGACGACAAAAGCAGATTCTCTTGGGTTTATCCGATGAAACACAAGTCTGAAACGTTTTCCATATTTAAAAGTTGGGCCAAACGTGTTCAGAAACAGTTGGCAACCCCTCTAAGGGCTATACAGGTTGATCAAGGTGGGGAGTTTATGTCTGACCAGTTTAATCACTGGTTGAAACTCAATGGTGTAGTGAAGAGAGTTACCAACACAGCTTCACCTAGTGAACATGGTTTAGCGGAGAGAAAGAACCAGACTCTGCAAACTATGATGTATGCCATGTTGGCTGATGCTGGGCTAAAACCAAGTTTTGGGGCAGAAGCAATGTGTGCTGCATGTTATCTATCCAACAGGTTGTGGACAAGGGCCATTCACGACATACCCTACAGAGTACTGTATAACAGGGATCCTAGCCTGAGTTTTCTCAGAACTTTTGGTATGAAAGCTTGGGTGCACATTCCTCGGAAGCTAAGGAGGAAAGGGAGTGCCAGGACCAAGCAACTAACATTTTTGGGCTATCAGCCAAATATGAAGTCATACAGGTTCTGTAATGAGCATAATAAAATGTGTTTTAGCAGGTCAGCAAGTGTTTGTGAGAACGGCAACTGGCAGAGGTTGCATGGGTATGAGGAGTCACCTCAAGCAATACTACCCTTGACTGAAACAGGTACTGATACAAACTAACATTTTTGGGCTATCAGCCAAATATGAAGTCATACAGGTTCTGTAATGAGCATAATAAAATGTGTTTTAGCAGGTCAGCAAGTGTTTGTGAGAACGGCAACTGGCAGAGGTTGCATGGGTATGAGGAGTCACCTCAAGCAATACTACCCTTGACTGAAACAGGTACTGATACGGTTAACACAGGCTTTGAGCCGG
>NW_015168706.1:28497-34457 GCF_001447785.1 Gekko japonicus
TAGATCAGGAAGATCTAAGGCTGTCATGGCTAAGTGGCTAAGCTAAGTGGCTAACACTGTTAAACGAGCAGGTGCTACCCCTTGTAGTCATTAGGAGTAGGTAATTAGTTTGCCCTGATGTTCATTGGCTGTGTGTTGTATATAATGTCTAAGCTTGATAAGCCAAATGGGAGACATAGCTCTCTCCAACCGAGGTATGTTATGCTGTGTAACAGTCTGTATATTCTCTGTATATAGTTACCATTATTGCACTATAAACTTTTCTGCCTTTCACCACCAGTCGGTCTCCAGGCTTCTTATTTACTGCACCCAATAGTTATTAGGGCAAATATGAGTAACCACTAAAAGTTTAAATGTTGAATGTTGATTTGTTTTATTGTGTAAGTAAAAGTATTCTCAGTATATAAATAATATCTGTGTCTTATATAGCAGAAAGCTATGAAACCTGGAGTTACAATTGGGTTATCACATTCATGATTAATAAGTTAACTCTATCGACTTCTTTATATACTTTAACTGCTTATTATATGTATAAAAATATTTTTATAATAACGACCTTAGTAAAACATTAATTCATAAGTGTATTATTGTTTAATAAAACATAAGAATTATTAGGTTTAAGGAATTTAGAAAAAATTGTCTACCAGAGTAAGGTTAAAAACTGATTTAAGAAACCTACAATATAATAATGGGGGGGAAAGGGAGGGATTAGAAATATTTTTAATAACAAATATTACTGCGTACCGCCAGTCTAATAGGGAATATTCTAGCAGGGGTAAGTGGGTTCCACTGCCCCTTGGGACAGGACCCAGTTGTGTGGGATTCTGTCCTAGAGTTTTACCTTGCTTTGCAAGGGGAAGTTTGAATTGAGGTTGAATAAGTTTTCTTTTTATTAAGTGTTTTTTTCTCTACAAATACTAAATCATATTTTATGATACAAGACTTATCCTTAGCCACTTGGAATGCAGGAGGTCTAAATAATAAAATCAAATTGAAACGTGCAGCAAACTTTTGGGCTAAAAAAAGAATACACATTCTTTGTTTACAGGAGACTCATTTGAAATCCAATGATGGTCCAATATTTAAAAACAAATGGTTTGCCCAGCAATTCCATGCACCAGGAACATCCAAATCGAGGGGAACGGCGATATTATTGTCAAAAGACGTGCCATTTCAATGTCAAAAAGTTTTAAAAGACCCTAGGGGGCGTTATGTTATTATAAAAGGATTACTAGAAAACAACCCACTGACAATTGCTTCAGTGTATGCCCCGAACGAGAACCAATTGGCATTTAAAAAAAAAACTCTGCAAATATTGTTAGAATTCAAACATGGAGAAATATTAATGGGAGGGGATCTTACTTTTATCAATGATGTACAGTGGGACAAAAATATACTTTAAAAATAAACAAAAACAAAAAAAGTTTCAAAAACTAAACTAGAAAAGATTTTAGACTCTCATAATCTATGTGATATATGGAGAACTTGTAATCCTGAAATCAAACAATTTACTTTTTATTCACATAGACACGGAACGTACTCAAGAATTGATTATTTAATCACTTCTAAAACATATATTAATCAAATTCTGAATGCAGAAATAGGAACTTGTACTATCTCAGACCATGCATGGGTGTCATGCAATATCCAAAACATGAATACACAACTATACAGCAGAAAATGGATGTTAAATAAAATTTTACTACAAAATGAAGAAAACTGTAAGGAAATCATATCGTACATACAAGATTACTTTTATCATAATTCAGCTTGTGAAGCTTCAACTAAAAATATTTGGGATGCTTTTAAGGCAGCTATTAGAGGGTGTTTGATAAATTTATCATCCCACTTAAAAAAGAAAAGAATGAAAACTATAAATGACATTCATGAAAACATTAAGAATTTAGAATTAAAACATGAAATTTGGAGGGGAAAAGTATTTAAAAAAATTAAATTTAGAAAGGAAAAAGCTAAAACTTTTGGAAACCTCAAAAATACAAAAATAACTGATGTATTTAAAGCAAAAATATGTAATTAAAAATCCTAAATCTATTAAACAAGTATAGATTAGCCCAGAAAAGGTCGGCTGAATTAATAAATGCAATAAAGGGTGAGAAAGGTATTACCCAATTTACAACAGAAAAAATCAGTAAGGTATTTTCCTCTTTTTATGAGCATCTATATACGTCCTCTAGTCCCAACACTGATCAGATACAAAAATTCCTACAAGATATTAAATATCATAACAAAATTGCGCTAGAACATAAAGAGTCTAGATCAACAAATAACACCTAAAGAAATATTGCAAGCTATAAACAAGATGAAAATAAATAAAACACCAGGTATTGATGGTTTACCTATAGAATTTTATAAAAAATTTAGACCAGAAATAGAAAGTCACTTATTAAAAATTTTAAATGAAATTCTACAAACAGGGGAAATGCCAGCTACATGGACAGAAGCCAGAGTGATTGTCATACCTAAATCAGGAAAAGATAAACTACAACCTTCTTCATATAGACCAATTTCGATCTTAAACCATGATTTCAAAATATTTTCAACTATAATGGCAAATAGACTAAATCATATAATAACTCAGTATATCCATAAAGACCAGGCAGGATTTATGCCAAAGAGAATATAACGGATAATATAAGAAAAACTCTGAATATTATTAATTATTGTAAGATTCATTCCATAAACTCAGCAATATTATCAGTTGATGCAGAAAAAGCGTTTGGCCGGGTAGAACCCAACTATTTGTTAAATTTATTAAAATTTATGAACTTTGGAGAATCCTTTCTTAACGCTCTTAGAGCAATATATGAAAACCCAAAAGCACAAATCTCAATTAATAACCACATATCAGAACCTATACAACTAACAAGGGGCACCAGACAAGGGTGTCCTTTGTCCCCCATTTTATTTGCTATTTCATTAGAACCATTGGCATACGCTGTTAGAGAGGAAATGAACATCAAGGGAATCAAAATTGGTACAGAACACTGTAAAATAAGTTTATTTGCAGATGATGCTATATTTTACTTAAAAGAACCTTGCCACTCTATTAGTTTTCTATTAAAAAATATTGACAAGTTTTCAAATATCTCTGGTTTTAAAATAAACTATGATAAATCAATAACATATCCCATACATATATCCCCAAAAGAAGAAAACACAATTAAGACACAATATCCGTTTAGATGGGTAACAAATTCATTTAAACACCTTGGAATAAATATTCCACTCAATATAAATGACTTAAATAAATGCAATTACGACCCACTATATATTGAAACAAAGAAAATTTTAAAGGAATGGGGCAAAAACCAGTTTAATTTAATGGAAAAAATAGACTCGTTTAAATAAATCATATTACCAAAATTTCTATTTCTGTTTCAAAATATACCTACGGAAATTTCAAGATCTGAGTTTTTAAACTGGAAGACAATGTTGAGTAAATACCTACTGGACGACAAGAAACCTAGGATACAATATGGGACATTATTGAAACCCAAATTAAAAGGTGGATTGGCGCTTCCATCTTTGGAAAAATACTATCTGGCAGCGCAATTGAAGGCAATATTTTTTTAATAGTGATTATTCTTGTGATAAAACATGGGTAAAAATCGAAACAGCAGACTTGAACCCACAACTAATACATGAATTCATGTGGAATCCCATTTCCAACAAAAAATTAAAGCCAGAGGCTAATAAGTTCTTGAAAACCACGCTACAAATTTGGGATACAAACAGGAATATACTGACTCAAGGAAGTTTGCCTATTATGGCCTTTTTAGGCCAAGAATGGTTTCAACCAGGTAACAATATTAATCAATACAAGGAGTTTAGAGAAAAAAAGGTGTTTAGAATAAAAGACCTATTGATACAACATAAATTAGCAACACAGAACCAACTAGAACAAAAATTTAATATTAAAGTTAGTTGGTTCCAATATCAACAAATAAAATATATGTTTGAAGAAATATCTAAGAGTACAGATATTGGTAGAGATCTTAATAAGTTCGAAAAAAGACTGTGGTTACCAGAGAAGGGCCCAAAAGGTTTAATATCTATTATATACAACTTATTAAATATTAAAGATTGGAATCAAATTTCCAATGTACAGAAAAAATGGGAAAAAGAATGTCTGAATATTTCAGGTAGCAAACATTGGGATAAGATTTGGAACTAATTCTCCTTTAAAACTAACAATCTTTTAGTCAAATTACAAAATTTTAAACGCTATACTAGATGGTATTTAACACCTGACAGACTATATAATTGTAAATTTAAATCAAATCCTTATTATTGGAAAGGTTGTGGAGAGAAAGGAACTTTTAGTCATTGCTGGTGGCCTTGTCGCAAGATTCTCAAATTTTGGAATAAAATTATAAACGAAATTTTTAAGATTACAAAACTTAAAATCAAAAATACAATGGAAACTATATTATTGAACTATTGGCCTACATTAAACATAACTAAACAACAAACAGAAATGTTAGTTCTAATGTTATATGCAGCCAAAACTTTAATTGCGCAAAGATAGAATAAGAGAACAGTTCCGAGTGTTTCTCAGTGGTATGTTAAATTATGGGATGTTATTATAGCGGATAAAATTGCTACACAACTAAAAATGGCTTATGGTATGATACATGACAACAATTTTGTAGAGAAATGGTTTATTTTTTTTGAATATGTAACATCAAACAGAAATTTACAATCTATATTACCTTATAAATATGACAAAATAATGATTTATTGATGGATACTATAATGTAAAAGGTTAATTACTAAAAAGAAAGTAACTAATTGAGATCATTTTGATTATTGTATTATTTTTGTTTTGTATTTGAAAGTTTTGAAAGGTTTTAATAGAGTTTGTATATAGTTTATTGTTCTTATGTTATAAATGAAAATTAATATAAATAAATAAATAAAATACCTCAATACAGTAAGGAATTGATTACTTTGCTGCTGTCAGCAGCAAAATCAACAATCGCCCAACATTGGAAAGATCCACTCCCATTGGGGTTAGGGTCGTGGTTCTCTAATGTATGGAACCATCTTCTGATGGATAAAATTTCGGACAGGCTATCCTGTTATGATTCCTCAACTCAAATCAATACATTCTATGGAAGATGGCACCCCATATTGGACCGGTTGGAATATATCTTAGGACAAGTATCTTCATCTCAACAAACTCAATATTATTCTTTTGTCCGCAGAGATTGGGTTTTATAGTATTACATTTTGACTATAAGATTAGAATTGATCTTTGTATATCGTAACTCAAACCTTAATCCAACTTTGAAATTATCCACCTTAGTGTTTGTTTATATTAACTCAGGATCTGAATGTTTGTATGTTCAAAAGACTTAAAGTTATAATTGTTCAATTATGTATTTTTTAATGTTTGTTATGAAAATATTGTTGTTGTAAGTTTGTTTATGAAAATAAAAAAAAATTACAAAAAAAAAAAGACAAATCAAACTCCAGGAATTAGAGAAGTTACAAAGGGAACAAATGGAAAATTATAGCCCTATTTTACAGAGCAAAATCAAAGAGATTAAAAAACAATTGGAAGCATTATATATAGCAACAATTTGGAAAAAGGAAATTATGGTAAGGAACGACTTCCAGAAGAATAGCATCAACACAGCAAAAAGATTGGCAAACTATCTGAAGATCAAAAAAGCAAAACAGACGGTTAAAAGTATAAAAATCCATAACAACACAACACAACGTCCCAAAGAAATCATTAAGGCTTTTGAGAACTTTTATAAAACTTTATATAAGAAAAAGACCACAATAGAGTTTCAGGAGACAAGTAGCCTACCCTTGGAGAAAGAAGGGAAAGATGTACTAGAGGGCAAGATTACAGTTCAGGAAATAAGAGACGTAATAAAAGAATTTTAAAAAGGCAAATCACCAGGGCTAGATGGTTTTACAGGCGAATT
>NW_015168706.1:35506-51338 GCF_001447785.1 Gekko japonicus
ATGAAGGTCATCGAGACTCGAGTTCGACCGGCCACCCAGCATCAGATAGAGCTGGGTGTCATCTGCATACTGATGACACCCAAGCCCATAACTCCGGGCAATCTGGGCAAGGGGGCGCATATAGATATTAAATAGCATCGGGGACAACACTGCTCCCTGCGGCACCCCACACTCAAGGGGATACCTGCGGGAGCGCCGGTCCCCGAGAACCACCCTTTGTCCCCGACCTTGCAGGAAAGAGGCAAACCACTGAAGGGCAAGCCCCTGAATCCCCACGTCGGCGAGGCAGTGGGTCAGCAGCTGGTGGTCGACCGTGTCGAACGCAGCCGACAGATCTAACAGCACCAGTGCCGCCACACCACCTCGATCCAGATGCCTACGGAGATCGTCAGTCAGGGCGACCAAAGCCGTCTCAGTCCCGTGGCCCGGGCGGAAACCGGACTGGAAGGGATCTAAGACTGAAGCATCCTCCAGAAAGCCCTGTAAGAAATATAGCACACCCCATTAGAAACATTCTAAATGTCTTATACCATGGCCGACAAAAGAAAATAGGACTATTAAAACTGGATGTGTATAAAGCCTTTGATACTCTTTCACATGAATATCTATGGCAAATAATGAAGAAGATAGGGAAAGGCATTTCAGGAGATATATAAAGGAGGGAATGCAAAAGTAAGAGTAAACAATGATTACTCACAAGTCTGGTTCTGTTGGTTTTGGGGTTTTGTTGGGCACTGCCGGGCACATTGGCGGGGGGGGGGGCAGATTGCTCTGGTTCTGCTGCCGGGCCTGGCTGGCAATGCAAACATGCTTCCTATGTAGTCGGCTGCTGCTGCAGAGGGAGAGATTGTCTGGGTCTGTTGGTTTTGGGGTTTTGTTGGGCACTGCCAGGCACATTAGGATAGGTTGTGGGGGGGGGCAGATTGCTCTGGTTCTGCTGCTAGTGGGCATGGCTGGCAATGCATGCTCCCTATGTAGGCTGCTGCAGAGGGAGAGATTGTCTGGTTCTGCTGGTTTTGGGGTTTTGTTGGGCACTGCCGGGCACATTGGCACCGGTTGTGGGGGGGGGGGAGCCACCCTGAGCCTGCTCTGGTGGGGAGGGCAAAGTATAAATCGAATAAATAAATAAAAGGATCGGATTTAGGTTCTTCGGTGTGTCTAAAACAGAACCTACAGAATAATGAATTAATATGAGTATTTATTTCATTGTTATGTTAAACATATAAAACATTACGGTCAGGGGCCTGTCTACTTGAGGCACCGCCTCTCCCCACATGTCCCCCAGAAAGCACTGCAATCAGGAACCCCAAACCACCTGCCCCTCCCTGGTCCTAAGGACGCTAGGCTAACATCGACCAGGACCAGGGCGTTCTCCCTGGTGGCACCGACTTACTGGAACGAGCTCCTTGGTGAGATCAGGGTCCTGCGGCACTTCCAGTAGTTCTGCAGGGCCGTGAAAATGGAGCTTTTCCGGCAGGCGTTTCAGTAGGAGTGCCACCTATCAGTAGGATCAGTGCCACCTATCAGCCGTGCCTGTGCCAATCTGCCAGTTGTAAGTATTTAAAATGCACTTTATTATATCATACTGCCAATGATACATCAATGGTTTTTAATTGATCATGTATTTTATATTGAAATGGATATGGTTTTAGTGGTTTTATGTAAGCCACCCTGAGCTGCTTCAGCAGGGAGGGTGGGGTAAAACTTAAATAAATAAAAATGGGGGGGGTGTACTAGCTCATCCTTATAGTTCCCTTTTTTTCTGACCTGTTAAGATTTAGGAGTGGGGATTAGCTCTTCCTCACTCTCCTTCCATAGATTTATTAGAGAGGAGACCTCAAGTCCTTTAAATCTTTTCGCAACTAAAGTTTACTTGGTTTTTTTTAATCTTATCTATTTTTGTTGAGATTATATAGAGTATTGTTTAAAGTTTACTGGTCTCTCATTTTAGGTTTACAGAGGATTGGTGGGAGAGGGACAGAGGGGAGGAGGGTGGGTTTAAAAAACTATTTATTCTGTGATATTTCCAAGAGGCTTTAAAAACAACAAAAACACAACAGTTAGATTGGAATTAATTTTATAGTATATAAAACATAATTAACTATTTTATACAGATAGATAAAAATACTTTCGTAACCATAGTTATTAGCAATAGTTTTGTTAGTTTCTATATATATTCTTCTATCTTTGTTGTTATACTTAGATCACTTAAAAGAGTAGGGGGGCGGGGGGAACAGGGATTGGTGGTTGTATGATTCATTAACGTACAGCATTTATTGTATTTTTATTTACACTTTGTTAAGAATTAAGTAGAGTTGTGTAATACAGTAACCTAATAGTTCTGTTTCAATTGTATTAGAGTTAATCATTAATTGTTTATAATTGATATTGCTATTCTCATGTCTATTCTTGGTTGGTTATATTTGGCTTTGTAAATTGTAAATTGCTTCGTGTAAGTGGAATCCTTAAAAAAATTAAATTAAATGACATCAGTTAACAATATTAAAAATATTTTTAAAGAATGTAAGTGCAATCCTGCCAGCATTCTTTTAGTTTACTGTAGTTTTATTTCTTCAAGTCTTTCTTTGTCTTAAGATTCTTAGCCATTTCAGTGCAAAGCCTAAAGCCCACAGCATTTTCATATCCATTTAAAAAACTAGACTTGTAGTCCTTGTTTTTCAGTATCAACATGCAGAATATCAAAATCTTCTTTTCCAATGTGAGAGGACTGAATAATGCCATTAAGTGTAAGATAATCCAGAGCCAAATATCTAAATTAAACCCAGATATACCCTTTCTTCAAGAGACCCATGTTAAGACCACCTCATCTCCATGGTTTAAAACTAAAAAATCTCAATCTCAATTTCAAGACAAAGGAACCTCTAGATCTAGAGAAACTGCTATTCTGATTTCAAAAGACTTGAAATTCACTTATCATGGCACACTTGCAGTTCCCCAAGGCAGGTACCTTTTTGTTAATGGTCTCTTGGACAATCTTCCAATCACCTTGGCATCACTGTACGCTCCAAATTCTGAGCAAATTTCTATTATTGGACAATCTTTAGGAAAACTAGAATCCTTCCACACAGGGGACATAATTTTGGGAGGTAATCTGAACTTTATCATGAACGACTCTTAAGGACAAATCTTTATTCAGATCACAGAATGGTAAGAAAAAGACACTTTCCAAATTACCTGAAGTTCTCGCCAACTTTAAACTCAATGTCATCTGGAGACACATGCACCCCTCCAAGAGAGATTATACAAACTATTCATCCCGACATTGCACTTATACATGCATTGATTATATCCTCATAACGCCTTCTCTGTGTCATGGTCGTTAGTCAGTTCACACCACACAGGGCTTCATAAGAAGATAACTGTTTAATGGGAGAGCGGAAAAGAACTTGATAATACAATGTGTTACGGCAGCCAGAATACTGTATGCCAAGTATTGGAAAACTGATAAAGTTCCAGACAAGATAGAAGTAATACATAAATTATTCAATGTCGCCGAAATGGATAAACTTTCATGTGTACTAAAAGGGAAAGATGAAACCGTTTTTGAAAAAAACTGGAGTAAACTGTATAAGTGGAAATCTAGCTGAGGGGCTAGGAGGAAACTGATTTTGATGAGTTTGGAAGACAAAGTGGCTGTATGCTCGTCTATTTCATTTATGTACATATGAGCACATATTTGTTTAGAAGAAAAAATTAATAAAAACATATTTAAAAAAGAAGATAACTGTTTATTGATGGATCCAGTACCAATGATCACGTATACAGCTTGTGTCAGGAATAGCCTTCAGTATAAGGGCCTCTGACTTATAGTGAAATCAAACATCCCCCCCCCCATGAGCTGAAGCCAATGATTATGTCTTGCGTGCGCGGCAAAAGCAAGCGAGCAAGGAGGCATAGCAGAAAGCCGTTACTTTCCCAGCCAAGTAAATGCAGCTGGAGACTACAAGGTCAAGCCTGAGATAGCGCACAGTGGCTGGACAGGGAAGAGCTGAGAACGAGGAGGAGGGGGGCACCCCCTTCACATTCCAGATCCATGACAGGGCTACCTGACACTGTGGTAAACAAGGTACAATCCTCTCAAATAGGCAGTCAGCTCTAGTCTGGTCATTGTGCAGGGCTCTGCTGGTAGCAGGAGCTCCTTTGCATATTAGGCCACACACCCCTGGTGTAGCCAATCCTCCAAGAGCTTACAGTAGCCCCAGTAAGAAGAGCTCTGTAAGCTCTTGGAGGATTGGCTACACTAGGGGGTGTGGCCTAATATGCAAAAAGGAGCTCCTGCTACCAGTAGAGCCCCCCTTTCTGTTCAGCTCATCTGCTCGCTCCCCAGAAGTTCTGCTGTTTGGCTCCTTGTTTGGTTTAAGGACCTGAGAAATATTTTAAGTAGGAAGTGGTTTAAGATCTAATGAGGCACTAAGGTTTGTCAAGTTTAAGAACATTACCACCCAGTGGTAATCTAGTAATCTTTATTTTTTTTATTTAGAGCTCTCTCGTAATTTGAAGCCTCAACCTGTAGTTTACTTAGCTTGTGCAAAAACCCAGTTGTGTCCCCAGGTGTTGCTGTTACAGAATTTATTGGGAGTGGGGGGAGGAAAGGTAACAATCCCTCCCAGCAACCTAGTGGTCCTTTACCTTCTTCCCTTTTATGGTATTTTGCAACATCTCTCCTGCCCCACTTCCCAATGTTTTGAGAACCTATGCAGCTAAGGAAACATCTCCACTGCATGCCTAAACCCACTGAACAAATGTTTCCCTCGTTCTTAAAAGCCAGTCTTTTGTGGGGATTTTTTCAGTTTCCAGTATTTTGCAAAGGTGAGTCTCACCATTGTTATAAGGCAAAGCACAAAAGTATTCCATTTTTGTGGAATAGTAGCCACCTATGTAGTTAAGTAACAACAGCTCAATTGAACCTTGAACTATGTACTCAAGTTCCTCTGAAAGGGCATTAACTGTTTTCCAAAAATGCTTTGCCCTCCTCTAATGTCACCAATGGGGTCGCGAAGAGTTGGACTCGACTGTGGGACTGAACAACAACAACAACAAATGTCACCAAAGAAGAATAAGCCAGCTCTTGACTGATCACAAAACCAAGTGTTAGCACACTTTCTAAATTCCAGCCAACCTTTACAGAGTCATATTTATTTGTGCAACTTTTACATTTTTTCCTCTGAAAAGGAGGCTTAAAGAAAATAAGGAACCTTTAGATTAAAAAAAGACCCAACGCTTGAACTTAATTCATGATCCAGTGCCTTCTACCAAGACTGTATAGAATTTAGACAAAGTATAAAGGATTCTCTCCAGTAAACACTCTCCAAACTACTTATTTTATTCATGATTTCACCTACATGAAGCTTAAAGGTTATAAAATAATACAGTAAGGACAAAAAAGGGAAAAGGGAAAAAAGACTGAACCTAAAACCTAGAATTCAGAACCTAAAAAGGTTAGTCAAGAATAGAAGAGGGCCAACTCTTAAAATCTAATTATGAAACCTTAAAAATATACATGTATTTATTAAACACAAATTAAAGACGTTTCGGCCTTTACAGGCCTTCCTCAGAGGTCTAATACAAATAGAACATGTTGGCTGATATGTAAAAATGTATACAATCATACATATACAGAATATAAAATAAAGATCAGAAAACAATTGTTCCAAAGTTTAACCACTGGGCAAAGAAGAGAAATACAAAAATACAAATGAAGGGCTTCTAATGTCCTGGCCCCACTGGTGGACCTCCTGATGGCACTGGTATTTCTGGCCACTGTGTGATACAGAGTGTTGGACTAGATGGGCCTTTGGTCTGATCCAACATTGGCATCTCTTATGTTCTTATGTTAAACCTCCAGTGCAATCACATGTCCAGTGGTACTTCTCTCTGGTCAACTTATATATTCTCCTGAGCTTGTACAGCCAAATGTTCCCAATGAAATGTTTCTTAAGTTAAAACTGTAAAGGCCGAAACGCGTTAGGTCTATTTCATCAGCCTTTGTATGTTTTTACATTTGTATATGAGGTATGAATGGGCCCTTATTCGTTATTTTAATTTGTGTTTAATAAATACAGGTATATTTTTTAGGTTTCATAGTTAGATTTTAAGAGTTGGCCCTCTTCTATTCTTGACTAACCTTTTTAGGTTCTGAATTATAAAATAATACAAACACATTTGGAGATATTGACATCATAAGATGCTGCTGCTACTGTAGTGAATTACTGCTTCTTAGCTCAGGACCTGTGCTTTGTCAGTTAACTCAGATCAGTATGTCTGTCTCCCCATTTTTTTACACTATGCTTTGACCAGCCTTCTTTACCAGCCGGCTTATTACTACTGAGGCCAACATGCAAAACATGAGAGATTAATTTACAATGACTCTTATCCCAGGTGATCAAGAGACTGTCAGTAATACTAGATTAATAGGAATAATTTTTTTGCTACTTGGCTTTTCCCCTAGTAACAACCAAGCCCTTAAAAGAACTACTGCATGATCTTGCTACATCCTTATAATATCTGGCCTTTTAAAAAATTGCTATTAATTTAATCCAGTCAGCCAACGGTGACAGTTTTGATGCCTGGGACTGCATGAACTGACTTTCTCTCTTTTTTTGTTCCCTGCTCCACCCAAATAAGGGCAGGAATGACAGAACTACGGCTTGCCCAAGGTCATCCAGCCAGGTGCAAGTGGAGGAGTGGGGAATCAAACCCGGTTCTCCCAGATTAGAGTCCGCGCACTCAACCACGACACTAAAACCAGACTTAATGAATGTTCCCCAGCTAAGTCCAATCGAGAACGTCGTCCTCAGTTAGGGTTGCCAGATCCTCCTCCTTAGGAGATTTGGGGTGGAGCCCAAGGACAGGACGTCAGTGGGGTACAATGTCACAAAGTCCACCCTCCCAAGCAACTACTTTCTACAATGGAACTGATCTCTGTATTCTCAAGATGAGTTGTGATTCCAGGGGGGATCCCCAGGTCATGCCTGGAGGCTGGCATCCCTACCCTCAGTCAAGGGGGAAGGGGCTCCAGAGAAGGGTGGGCCAAAATTTCTGTTTTCCAAACTCCCACTGACAGGGCAGCGTATCAGCTGCTCGGATGTTGCAGCTTGGAAATGGTCTTCCTTTCTTGGGCCAAGACGTGAAGAGGAAGAGTGCGGCATAAAGAGCTCATTTTTTCTGATTCTAATGAGTCTCTTGGTAAGTTGCACAACTGCTTTTCCAGCACTCGGCCACAGAGTAAGAGGGAGGGAGAGATTTGTCCTGGAGACGGGAAGGGTGCTGCTACACCCCTCCACACTGACTGCTTCCTCCAAAGGACCTGTAGCTGCCACATCCTAAATACCGTATTTTGTGGACCATAAGACGCACTTTTTCTTCCAAAAAAAGTGAGGGGGAAAGTGTGTGTGTCTTATGGACCGAATACTGAGCCCCAGGGTTCAGAATATTTTTTTCCCTGTTTTCCTACTCTAAAAACTAGGTGCATCTTATTGCGTCTTATGGTCCAAAAATACGGTAGTTTGCCTGGCAGCAAAGGAGGCAGAACCCTCTGAGGAAGGAAGAAGAGATTGGATTTATACCCCGCCCTTCACTACCCAAAGGTTCTCAGAGCGGCTTACAAACTCCTTTCCCTTCCCCTCCCCACAACAGACACCCTGTGAGCAGTGTTCCCTCTAAGCTGAGTTATTGTGAGCTAGCTCACAGTTTTTTAGCCTCTGGCTCACACGTTTTTGTCTTAGCTCAGGAAGGACGGCTCCAGAGCAAGCTAATTCATGCAGTAGCCAAACTGATCGCTCACAACTTTAATGCCAGCAGCTCACAAAGTAGAATTTTCGCTCACAGGACTCCACAGCTTAGAGGGAACATTGCCTGTGAGGGAGGTGGGGCTGAGAGAGCTCTGACAGAAACGGCTCTTTTTCAAGAACAGCTCTGAGAACGACGGCTTGCCCAAGGCCATCCAGCCAGGTGCAAGTGGAGGACTGGGGAATCAAACCCGGTCCTCCCAGATTAGAGTCCGCGCACTTAACCACGACACCAAACTGGAAGGAGACGAGCCAGATTCACAATAGCAGAACGACTGTAGCGCACACCTGAGTTCCCCACCATGGAGACATACCCTCCCTCCTGCCCATGATTAAAGGAAGAAACCAGGGGGAGAAAAACCCAGAGCCACTGCCACCGTGTGTGGAGTGCAAAAAGCACGGGACCCCTTTTCACGGGTGCCTCTCTTTCCTTTTCACAGCGAGCCTGGCCTCTGGAGGAGGAAAGACGCCAAAGGTGTGGTGCTCTCTCCCTCCATATTGTCGCTTTCCAACGGCTGCATTCAGTCACGTTGAAGCAGCCCCTGTCCGGCCGGTGTGCAGGTGTGCAAAACGAGGGCTGGTGCCGGAGAGGCCACCTTACTCTTGGAAACATTCTAGTTTCCGGATAACACTGCCCCCTCCTCTTTTGGCTTCAGATCTCTTGGCTTAACCCTCAGAAGAGGATTCGTGCCAGTCTGGCAAACAGATTTCTGACATCTAAGACCGTGGCCACACTTTGTCCTCCATCACTGCTTCCACATGGTCCGACTTCTCCTTCAGACGGGGGCGATCGCTTTCCCCCTAAGACAGTTCCTACCTTTGGAACAACCCCTTCGGGGGTGAGGCTGGCCAATGTGTAGTCTTGGCTCGGGGAGGAAGGGGGGTGTCCCTGAAAACAAACAAACAAAAAAGCGATAGGTCAGGAAAGGTCCAAAGCAAACATGAATGACAACATCTTATTTTCTTTCAGGGATTCTATTAGAGTGGGGACTTGCACCCCTTTGCTGTCCTTCATGTCTTTTACACATTAAGAACCCATGGGGTGCGTTCAGACGGGGCATTTACGACGGTATAGGTGCCGGTTGGAATCGGTGTACTTACCGGCGTTCACACGTAGAACATCTGCCTTCCGTTCCTAACCGTTGCAAGGAGCTTTAAACCATTGTATTCTGCAACTAGGTCCCCAAGTGGTGGTATCCTGAGTGCAACGGTTGTAACCGCTTTACCCCCGTCTGATCGCTCTCCACCATTGTAGAGCCACTTCTGTTCGGAAGCCCGAGGCTTCCAATTTTTGCCCACCATTTTTTTTTGTTAGGTCGGCGATATGCGCTTGGGCGAAGCTTTGCCCCGGCGTTTGTTTTAAAAACAAAACAAAACCGGTTCTTAGTTTAAGGTTTTAGAGGAGTCCAGGACCTCAGGGAGGCCAGTTTGCTCTTTAAACTTGAAAGGTAAGTCCTCTCTTCAGGGCATGCTTTTCTGGACGGGGTGTGTTGCGCATTCTGTGGATGGAGGGGTCTGGGGGGGGGGAAATGAGAGCTGACAGTTGGAAGGGTGGTTGGGGGTCTTTTTGAGAGAGAGTGAATCTAATGGAGGAGGGGGCCTTTTGAGTGGCTGCCTTCAGAGAGAAAACGCTCAGTCTGGGAGACAGTGGCAGGATGTCCCAGAGAGAGGGGCAGAGCAAAGTCTGCTGAAGGGAGTTGCCAGAGTAAAAGGTCAGACCCAGGTTAAAAAAGAGAAAGACATCCACTCACACAGGGACAAGTTGGGATTCAGAGCCCAAGCAGGGGAACCCTGGTTTATTGGTGGTATAAATCCACTAGTATCACAACTGCCTGCTTATTGTAAGGAACCTTCTGATAGGGTTTATAATTTTTATTAGTTCTTCCTGAGTTTGGGAAAGCCTAAACATTGTTTATAGTGTTTGTAGCGGGCACTTGTTGGTTGCCAACTGTTTGTCCTCATAAAACCTTTTCCCCATTCCCCTGCCTTTCATTAAGAATAAATCTTTCCTCTTATTTCATTTTTAAACCCCGCTATTGGTGCCATTCTTTCATACCTGTCGGGAAAGGTTTGGGCTCCTGAGGTTCCCTTTACCTGACAAGGGTTCTTCATACCATGTTTCTTGCTGCATGGCCACACCCCTTCCTTAGCATAACAACGCCCAATATAATTTAGAAGAAAAAAAAAGAGAAATGATTGGATTTATACTCCACTCTTTACAACCCGAACGAGTCTCAGAGCGGCTTACAATCCCGTTCAAAAGCCAATGGGACAGCTTTCAGAGTGAGTGACCTTTCAGTCTTGGAATAGCCATCCTGCTCTGCCATCTAGTGGCGCAGAATACAATCCTCATGGGAACAGTTCTGTTTTAAAGCACTGATATTTTTAAAGACTGGGAACCAGCAGCGATGGGAAGGGGAAACGATGGACAGAAAGCTCGGAAAAGATCCCTCTCCCCAGACACTCCAACCAAAATGCAGGAAGCGGCACTAGCAATCGCTAAAGGTGTTGCCATCTGCTTACCTTCTCCTGGGAAGGGGGCTACTTGAATCGGCGGCAACGGCAGACGGCGCCTTGCGAACGAGCAGGCCGGCACACTGTCCTCCATCACTGCTTCCACATTGTCAGACTTCTCCTTCAGACAGGGCAACCGCTTTCCCCCTAAGGCAGTCCCTGCCTTTGGAACAACCGCTTTGGGGGTGATGCTGACCAATGTGTATTCTTGGCTGGGGGGCGGGAGTGTCCCTGAAAACAAACAAACAAAAAAGCTATAGGTAAGGAAAGGTCCAAAGCAAACAAGAATTACAACAGCTTATTTTCTTCCAGGGATTCTGTTAGAGTGAGGTCTTGTATCCATTTGCTGTTCTTGATGTCTTTTACTCACTGAGAACCCATGTTTCTTGCTGCATGGCCACACCCCTTAGTTAGCATAACAATGGCCAATATAATTTACAAGAGGAGAAATGATTGGACTTATACTCCACTCTTCACTGTCCGAAGGCATCTCAGAGCGGCTTACAATCCACTTCCCTTCCCTTCCCCTCCCCACAACAGACACCCTGTGAGGTTGGTGGGGCTGAGAGAGCTCTTTTGTGAATGGCCCTTGCGAGAACAGCTCTGAGAGAACTGTGACTGACCCAAGGTCACGCCAGCAGCTGCATGTAGAGGAGTGGGGATTTGTTGGGTGTTACAAGTCAAAACACTTCAGTATTTACAGGGTTAATGATGTTTGTTAAGTCACATGTTTGTTTGTAACTAATCTGTTTAGACAATAGAACGCCTGGGAACTTTGGAGCTAACTTGCTAGTCTGGAAACCAATGTGTCAAGTATTTAGCATATTGGCTTCTCCTTCCACTCTTTGTTCTGACTGGGGAAGAAGACGCCGGCCATTCCCGTTTTACCATTTAGCTATAAGGATGTAGCCATATTAGCTCTTTGTTATTTTCATATCCTGTGTACCTTTTCCCCATGTTAGGTTTATAGTAAACTTTTATATTTTAATACACACCATGGACTCAAGTCTCTTACTACTCTGCTGACTTACTTAAAAAGAATCCCAACAGGATTCAAACTGAGTTCTCCCAGATTAGATTCCGGACTTCTAACGACCACACCAAACGGGCTCCCAGTTTATCACCCTGGGGGAGTGCATTCATCAGGGGTAGGAGCTTAGCCATAGCAGAGGCTCAGTTACCTGCGCATACTGCACAAGCCAGGGCAGCTAGAAGGGGCCACACTGAGCGTGTTCCCAGAATATCATGAATTGGCTTCCAGAAAACAGGCCTTTTAAAGAGCTATGCTACTGCAATGGGAGAGTTCTGCTTCTTGGCCCATCGTAGCTATTGCCCCGATTACTGAGACACTTACAAAAGGGGAATCTTGGAGAGTGCCAGAGAATTCTTCCTGGTCTCATCCTGGTCGGAAGTGGAGTGGTGCCCTTTAAAAAAAGAGAGAAGAATTTAGCTCTTCGTGCACCACTAGGTGTGAGAGATCGATTCTTGCAAACTTCGGTAGGTATGGGGAAGTCCACAGGGGCCCAAGCTCCTCCTAAACAAAACTGTTGATGGTTAGCAGTGCCTGAAAGACAAGATCTCTTTGGGTTTCAGCATTCCAGCTGCAACATTATTCTGCTTGGTCATTCAACGTTTTAAAGTGTGGTTTCATGCCAGTGTCCAGAATGGGACTGACAGAGGCCCACTCATCCACACACACTTTGGGGGCAGTTTTTTCCTTTCATTTTATTCGCTTCCTTGACCAGAGGTCTTAAGCCACTGGGGCAGCTTTTAGAGCGACTGACCTTTCAGTCTTGGAACAGTCATCCTGCTCTGCCATCCAGTGGTGCAGAATACAATCCTCATGGGAACAGTTCTGTTTTAAAGCACTGATACTTTTAAAGACTGGGAACCAGCAGCAATGGGAGTGGCTGAAATGATGGACAGAAAGCTCGGAAAAGATGTCTCTCCCCAGACACTCCAACCAAAATGCAGGAAGCGGCACTAGCAATCGCTAAAGGTGTTGCCATCTCCTTACCTTCTCCCGGGAAGGGGGCGACTTGAATCGGCAGCAACGGCAGACGGCGGCCCACGAACTAGCAGGCCAGCAGACTTTGTCCTCCATCACCGCTTCCACATTGTCGGACTTCTCCTTCATACATGGCAATCGCTTTCCCCCTAAGGCAGTCCCTGCCTTTGGAACAACCCCTTTGGGGGTGATACTGGACAATGTGTAGTCTTGGCTTGGTGGGTGGGCGAGGGTGTCCCTGAAAACAAACAAAAAAAACCTATAGGTAAGGAAAGGTACAAAGCAAACATGAATTACAACAGCTAAAATATCTTTCAGGGATTCTATTAGAGTGGGGACTTGCACCCATTTGCTGTCCTTCATGTCTTTAACTCATTGAGAACCCATGTTTCCTGCCGCATAGCCACACTCCTTCTTTAGCATAACAATGCCCAATATAATTTACAAGAGGAGAAATGATTGGAGTTATACTCCACTCTTCACTATCTGAAGGCATCTCAGAGTGGCTTATAATCCCCTTCCCTTCCCCTCCCCACAACAGACACCCTGTGAGGTTGGTGGGGCTCAGAGAGCTCTTTTGTGAAGGGGCCACACTGAGCGTGTTTCCAGAATATCATGAATAGGTTTCCAGAAAACAGGCCTTTTAAAGAGCTATGCTATTGCAATGGGAGAGTTCTGCTTCTTGGCCCATCGTAGCTATTGCCCCGATTACTGAGACACTTACAAAAGGGGAATCTTGGAGAGTGCCAGAGAATTCTTCCTGGTCTCATCCTGGTCGGAAGTGGAGTGGTGCCCTTTAAAAAAAGAGAGAAGAATTTAGCTCTTCGTGCACCACTAGGTGTGAGAGATCGATTCCTGCAAACTTCGGTAGGTATGGGGAAGTCCACAGGGGCCCAAGCTCCTCCTAAACAAAACTGTTGATGGTTAGCAGTGCCTGAAAGACAAGAACTCTTTGGGTTTCAGCATTCCAGCTGCAACATTATTCTGCTTAGTCGTTCAATGTTTTAAAGTGCTGTTTCATGTCAGTATCCAGAAAGGGACTGACAGAGGGCCACTCGCCCACACACACTTTTGGGGCAGCTTTTAGAGCGAGTGACCTTTCAGTCTTGGAACAGTCATCCTGCTCTGCCATCTAGTGGCTTAGAATGCATTTCTCATGGGAACCGTTCTGCGGTGGCTCAAGTGGTTAAGACGCTGAACTGCAGGCTGTGGAAGGTCAGTAGTTCAGCAGTTCAAGACCCGGGTGCCGCATGACGGAGTGAGCTCCCATCTCTAGTTCCAGCTCCTGCCAACCTAGCCGTTCGAAAGCAAGAAATTGCAAGTAGATTAATAGGGACCGCTTCGGTGGGAAGGTAACAGCGTTCCGTGCGCCTCGGTGTTTAGTCATGCCGGCCACATGACCACGGAAATGTCTTTGGACAGCGCTGGCTCTCTTCAGCTTGGAAACGGAGATGAGCACCGCAACCCTAGAGTCGGATTCGACTGGCTTTCGGGCAAAGGAACATTTACCTTTACCTTTAAAGCCTGGGAACCAGCAGGGCTGGGGAGGGGGCTGAAATAATGGACAGAAAGCTCTGAATAATCCTTTCTCCGCAGACACGCCAGCGAAATGCAGGAAGCGACAGTAGGAATCGCTAAAGGTGGTGCCACCTGCTTACCTTCTCCCGGGAACAAGGAGACCTGAATTGGCGGCAACGGCAGAAGGCGTCTTGCGAAGGAGCCTTTTCCTCTTGCGAACGAGCCTCTTTTCCTGCAAGATTACAGAGCAGAGACAAAGGTCAGTTCAGAAAGGCGGGATACAGCAAAACAAGCCGGAATCACTGGGAACCACTATGGGTGTTTCCAAAGAGTGTTGTCCGGGGTCCCCATGAGAGGCAAAGGTAGAGTTGCCAACCTCCAGATGGGACCTGGGGGGGGGGTCCTCCGGAATTACCTCTCATCTCCAGACTACAGAGATCAGTTGCCCTGGAGAAAAGGGATTACTTTGGGTGGTGGACTCTATGGCACTGTGGCCCACTGACGTCCCCCCCTCAGGCTCCGTGCCCAAATCAACAGGAGTTCCCCAACCCGAATTTGGCAACTCTACCCCACCATCATCCCCTTCTGGTAGCCAGGAGGGACCTGGCAACCCTAGGCAAAGGCCGTGCCATGCTTCCAACAGCCCCACCGTGTTTCATTTTGCATGCACCGTATAGGGAATTTACAAGCCGTGTGAAAGAAGTCTTGGATTGTACACCCAGAGCCTTCCAGCCTAAAGCAGGCTCCTCCCTTTGCCTTTCCATGTCCACCTTTGGCTGTGGCTTCCCAAGTTAGAGCACTCACTCAGGCACCCCTTCTCCGGTCCATTCAGCAAGTGGAGGCGTGGGGAATCAAACCCGGTTCTCCCAGATTAGAGTCCGCGCGCTTAACCACTACACCAAACGGGCTCTGTGGAGTTCTGTGGAACTGGAAGGCTTACTTATTTCTGTGGAACTGGAAGGCTTACTTATTTCTGTGGAACTGGAAGGCTTACTTATTTCTGTGGAACTGGAAGGCTTACTTATTTCTCTAGGGAAATTACAAGCAGTGTGAAAGAAGTCTCGGATTGTAACACCCAGACCCTTCCAGCCTAAAGCAGCCCCCTCCCTTTGCCTTTCCATGTCCACCTTTGGCTGTGGCTTCCCAGGTTAGAGCACTCACTCAGGCACCCCTTCTCTGGTCCATTCAGAAAGTGGAGGAGTGGGGAATCAAACCCGGTTCTCCCAGATTAGAGCCCGCGCGCTTAACCACGACAGGCAGGAGCTGGAACTAGAGACGGGATCTCACTCCGTCATGCGGCACCCGGGTCTCGAACTGCTGAACTACTGACCTTCCACAGCCTGCAGTTCAGCGTCTTAACCACTTGCGCCACCGCAGCTCCACGATTGGCATTACATCATGGTTATTGCAAGATTGTTTTTTCATTTGGAAGGGATCCTTCCCCTCTCCCAGAAGGACATATATTCCGTGCAGGGCACCATTCTCTCCCTCTCCCTCACACATACAGAAGTTAACCCGTGGTGCCGTCAAGTCACAGCCAACTGACGGCAACCCTGTAGGGCAGTGGTGGCGAACCTATGGCACGGGTGCCAGAGGCGGCACTCAGAGCCCTCTCTGTGGGCACGTGTGCCATCGCCCCAGACCATCATTAAAGTGTCAAATTTCTTAACCACTTGAGCCACCGCAGCTCCACAATTGGCATTACATCATGGTTATTGCAGGATTCTTTTTTGATTTGGAAGGGATCCTTCCCCTCTCCCACAAGGACATATATTACGTGCAGGGCACCATTCTCTCCCTCACACACACAGAAGTTAACCAGGGCTATTTTTGGGCAGGAACGCACAGGAACGGAGTTCCGGCTGGCTCCTGAGCTGGCCACGCCCACCAGGAACTCATTAGCATAACAGGCCACACCCAACAGCAGGAACTCATTGGAATTGGCTACATTAGGGGTGTGTGGCCTAACATGCAAAGGAGTTCT
>NW_015168706.1:51481-54496 GCF_001447785.1 Gekko japonicus
AGGAATGCACAGGAACGGAGTTCCTGCTGCTCCAAAGTTGGCCACGCCTAGCATGAACTCATTAGCATAATAGGCCACACCCAACAGCAGAGACTCATTAGGATTGGCTACATTAGGGGTGTGTGGCCTAACATGCAAAGGAGTCCCTGCTACAAAAAAAGGCCCTGGGTTTTGACAACAAACAAGGTAAACAGAACAACAAGCAAAAGGTGGGTGTGGCTGGATGACCACACTTCTGGTAACATGGGGGTGCGGCCTAATGTGCTAATGAGCTGTGCTGTCAGGGGTGTGGCCCAATATGCTAATGAGTTCCTGCTGTTGGGTGTGGCTTATTATGCTAATGAGTTCCTGCTGGGCTTTTTCTACAAAAAGAGCCCTGAAAAGTTAAATGAAATGATGGTAGAACAACAGGCCCTTCCACACACGCCTCCCCCTCAAACCCGGGTGGCCCCATCCACGTAGCTTATTCAGATGCTTTGCTAATTATGCAAACTGAGCCCTGTTAAGAAGGCAGCATCTGAGGCACATCAGTCACAGAGGCAGCCTTCTTCGCTCACTGGAAGGCAGGCTTGCTTCTCTCTGGATGATGGGGTGGGAAGGCTCCCTGCCCATTTTGCCTCCTCTCTGGATCAAGAGGGGTGTCGTGGGCGGCGGCTGGAAAACCTCTCGAATGGCTGCCACCACTCCGGCCTGGGTCTCCTCGGGAGGGCCCAGGGCACCCACCCGGCCCCTCTGTACACTCCTTTGCCAGCAGGCTCCTCCTCATAAGTGACCGAATGAGGCGTGAGGACCCAGGCCGAGTAACTAGGGTTGCCAGGTCTGGGTTGGAAGATACCCGGAGACTTTGGGGGCGGATCCGGGAGAGGGCGGGGTTAGGGGAGGGGAGGGGCCTCCGTAGGGCACAGTGCCACCGAGTCCCCCCTCCAAAGCAGCCATTTCCTCCAGGGGAGCTGATCTCTGTCCGCTGGAGGTCAGGTGTGAAAGCGGGAGATCTCCAGGCCCCACCTGGAGGCTGGCAACCCTAAGAGTAACAGACTAGTTTCATTAAAGAGATTTAACAACAACAACTGTGATTCAGTAACTGGGAGGGAAAATGGGCACAGTAAAGGTAGCTACTCCAGCACAGGCTTCAAGCTGACTCACCCCCTTTGGAGGAGGGATCCCTCCGCCTGCAGTTGCTTCTTCTCACCAGCTCTGCTCCCTGGGAGTGAACCCCTCCCACTCCGGGCAAGGACTCTTATCTCTTCTCCCCAGGCTCCACCCTCTGCTGCCCTATTGGTCTGGGTTTTCCCTCCAAATCCCCCTGCTAACCAATCACAGGGTCCAGGGGGAACCTGGGAAATGTAGGCCCTGATAGCTACTCCAGCACAGGCTTCCTCGGAGCCACTAGGCCTCCCTAGGGCCTGCAGGCTGCACTACGATAGGCCTGGGATCGTGGCAAGGGGCCAGAAACATGTTTTCTGAAAATCTTTCTGTTAGGAAGAAATCAAAGTGGCAAAGCTTGCCCAAAGTCCAGACGAAACCTGAGTAACTGGGCAATTTGGGGATTCGATTGCAAAGGTCTGTGCCAGCCGAATGAGGTCATGAAAAGTTCCAGTGAGCCTAAAGCACTTATTATAGACACATGGAATGTTAGACTTGGAAGGGACCTTACAGGTCATCTAGTCCAACCCCCGCACTCTGCAGGAGCAGAGCCGAAAGAGAGCCCTACGACATACCCGAAAGATGGTCGTCCACTTCATATGCAGAGGAGACTGCCCGTTGTATCTCTGCATGATTTTACCATTCCAGCCTAGCCTAGCCTATCCTTCAAATCCTCCTCAAAAAATTCTGCCACACTGGTCCCAATTCACTGCCCTTCACAGAGGCCGCACCAAACGTCTCTGTCCAAGTGGCCGTCCCTTCCAAATCAGGAGAGTGGCCCACCAGAGGATAAATGGACACAAATCTGACATCAGGAATCACAAGACTGAGAAACCTGTAGGAGAACACTTCAAACTTCCAGGGCCTTCAGTGGGTGACCTCAAAGTAGCTGTTCTATTACAAAAAGAACTTCAGAAACACAATGGAAAGAGAAATTGCTGAATTACAAGTTATTACAACACTTGGAACAAAAACATCCCCAGGACTCAACAGAGACATTGGGTTTTTTATCTCATTACATATGCTAACTCATTCAGTCCTCACATATGTATTCTCAACAAGGACTATAAATCCTCTGTATTTTAATGTATTTAGAAGAAGAGGAGGAGGAGATTGGATTTATACCCCGCCCTTTACTACCCAGAGGAGTCTCAGAGAGGCTTACAAACTCCTTTCCCTTCCCCTCCCCACAACAGACACCCTGTGAGGTAGGTGGGGCTGAGAGAGCTCTGACAGAACTGCTCTTTTTCAAGAACAGCTGTTGCCATAACTATGGCTTGCCCAAGGTCATCCAGCAGGTGCAAGCAGAGGAGCAGGGAATCAAACCCGGTTCTCCCAGATTAGAACAGTGTATTAGAATTCTGAATGTATGCAAGGGATATTAGGATGTTTGCTGACATAAGAAAAAGGAGATGGAGGAGACTGGATTTATACCCCACCCTTCACTCAGAGTCTCAGAGCGGATTACAAACTCCTTCCCTCCCCACAACAGACACCCTGTGAGGTAGGTGGGCCTGAGAGAGCTCTTTCCATGCTGACATAAGAAAAAGGAGATGGAGGAGACTGGATTTATACCCCACCCTTCACTCAGAGTCTCAGAGCGGATTACAAACTCCTTCCCTCCCCACAACAGACACCCTGTGAGGTAGGTGGGCCTGAGAGAGCTCTTTCCGGAACTGTCCTTGAGAGAACAGCTCTGACAGAACTACGGCTTGCCCAAGGTCATCCAGCAGCTGCAAGTGGAGGAGTGGGGAATCAAACCCGGTTCTCCGCGCACTTAACCACTACACCAAACTTGCTCTCGTTTTTTTGGAGGGGGAGGCAGTGTTAAGTGCCCTCCACGCCTGACAGTCCCAGTCACTTCCCACAATT
>NW_015168706.1:58018-62476 GCF_001447785.1 Gekko japonicus
TGGTTTTGGCAGGGGCCCGTCTGGCGCAGTGAAGACCAGTGTTCCCTCTAAGCTGAGTTTGTGTGAGCTAGCTCACAGTTTTTTAGCCTCCAGCTCACACATTTTTCTCTTAGCCCACGAAGGAGGGCTCCAGAGCAAACTGATTTATGCAGTAGCCAAATCTCTCACTCACAACTTTGATGCCGGTAGCTCACAAAGTAGAATTTTTGCTCACAGGACTCCACAGCTTAGAGGGAACATTGGTGAAGACATGCCACCCCTCCCCCACCAGCCGGACTGCTCCACTGCTGTTTCACGTGGTCTGAATGCCGGTAGCTCACAAAGTAGAATTTTTGCTCACAGGACTCCACAGCTTAGAGAGAACATTTGTGAAGACATGCCACCCCTCCCCCACCAGCCGGACTGCTCCACTGCTGTTTCACGTGGTCTGCAGGGGCGGGGGGAGGAACGCGACCGCCTCTGTGGCTGGAGACAGGGTGAGGGCCCTTCGAGCGTGCACCGGGTCCGAGGTCGTCCCATCGCCAGTGGCACGGGGACGCTCCGAGAGACGAGGCAAAGTTCTACCAGGGTATCCCTACGCTGATGGTGAGGTGATGTCACTTCCCGTTTAAAGTGGACTTCCCTTGACCCCAAAGAAAATTCCAAGTGGAAAGGTTGTGGTTGAAGTCACAGGAACTCTTAGCAGAAAACGTGCCGTCTCCTTGGACTCTTCCAGCGCCGATGGGGAAGACGTTCTGCACTTGCTCGGAGGAATGCATTCCGTTACATAGGCCAGGAGCCTCGCGTTCCCGATTAAAACCAGGGACGCGATTTAGCGAAAGTGGGCCGGTACATTTCGGTTTCTTCTCCGTGGGCAATGCCCTAGGTTCCCCTTGGACAATGGGATGACCTCGGACCGGGTGTGCGCTAGAAGGGCCCTCGCCCTGTCTCCAGCCACAGAGGCTGTCACGTTCCTTCCCCCACCCCTGCCGGTTATCCCCAACCCTACGCAGACCACGTGAAACGGCAGTGGAGCAGTCCAGCTGGTGGTGGAGGGATGGCATGTCTTCACTGCGCCAGACGGGCCCCTGCCAAAATCAGACTGAAGAAACCAGGAGTCCTTTCCTGCAGGAGCGCACAGGAGCAGAGGTCTGGCAGTAAAGGGCCCAGGGGGCGGGCACATGCAACAAGCCCCGCCCCCTGCTTCCAGCAGCCCTCCGTCAGAGCAAGAAGCAGCCAGGTAAGTTGCAGAGCTCCCCACGGCCCCCCAGTCCAAAACAGTCCAGTGGCACCTTTAAGACCAAGTTTCATTCAGGTACAAGCTCTCCCTCCTCTGCGAGGACAGATCTGCACGTTCTCCCCCTCCCAATAGCTAGCAATCCAAAACAGTCCAGTGGAGCCTGAGCGGTGGGTGCTGCCTTCTGACACACTTCCGGTGACGTCAGGGGTGTGTGGCATATGCAAATCAGTTATGCTAATGAGTTATGCTAATGAGCTCCTGCACCTCTTTTTCTACGAAATGATCCCTGATTAAAAATGACAATTTTTGGAGCTCGGCTGGAAGGAAGAGGCCCAGACCATCCCCCCTAGGATGTCTTCCCGCAGTTCGTGACTCCTTCTTCACCAGGGGGAGGGTGACCGGAATGTAAGGGACACAGCGAGATCGTTTCCACCGACATTTATTAACAAATATGCTATTTTTGGGAAGGCAAGGGGTGCCGCTCCCACAGAGCTCTCCCCGCTCATGTATAAAACTGACACCCGAATTTGGCGTTGTCCAGCTCACTCCAGGGGCGCAAAAAGTACAGCTCTTCAGGGGTGGGGGGCACCCAGCGCGTGGTGTTGAAGCGAGACTCGGCCACCTGCGAGGGAGGAGAAAAAGGTGTTACGGCTGACGGACTGGATTCAAGTGAAGATTAACCTGACCGGTAATCAACCCGGGAAGCATCTCAGTCCCCGGCAAAACCACAGATTTCACAGGCTGAGGTGTCACTAGGGCAGGAGGAACACGGTTGCTTCCTGGTTTCATTTTGTTCCTGCTCGACTGGGAGCTGCAATGCCACCTCTGGCCACAGGCAGTGGGGGTGCTGAAGAGCAAGGCACCAGCTCTCTTGTCTAGACTTGCTTCCCTGGCCCTGGTCACTTGAAAAACTATGGAGAAAACAGGCCTAGACAAGAGAGCTGGTGCTTTGCTCTTCAGCACCCCCACTGCCTGTGGCCAGAGGTGGCATTGCAGCTCCCAGTCGAGAACCAGGGCACCCGCCAAGTGTTTTTTAAAACGGCTTGGTGCCAAATGGGACTCTTGTCCAGCAGGGGTGGTGACTGGCCACTGGAGATTTGATCGGCTGTGCAGATTAAAACGACATTCTTCCGGCGGCAGCTTCCACCACAGTGTTGAGGAACCCAAACAGCAGAGAAGCGCAGAAGGGAGTTAAGTGATGCAAAAGATACCAAAGATCAAACCGTGCATAAGTAACGAAAAATATATATTCAACATTCAATGAGTGTGATATTCTTAAACCTGTATAAAATAGTGTAGTTTTTGGAAAATACAATGTGATTGTCAGAAACTCAAAGATACATGGTCCAAATACACAAACAATCCTACATCAGAAACTCAAAGATACATGGTCCAATTACACAAACAATCCTATTCAATATTTGGGCTTTTCACTGTTTGAGGAATTTGACTTGGACTATTTCCGAAGGTGGATTAATAGCATTGTTTGTGTATTTGGACCATGTATGAGTTTCTGAGTTATCACACTGTATTTTTGAAAAACTACACTATTTTTTATAGGTTTAGAACAGGGGTGTCAAACATGCCGCCCGGGGGCCATATCAGACCCCCGGAGGGCTTCTATCAGGCCTGCAGTGGAACTGGCTGTCTTCTGCTTCTTCTTCCAGTTCTGCTGCTGCTGCATCAGCGTAGATTTGCGGCTTACAGATACACACCTGAACAGCATACTCAAGATTGCAACGGCACAGACATTTTGATGGAATAATTCAGAGCAAGAGGTGTCAGTTATCAGACACTGCTAAATAAACAAAATATCGCAAGAGTGCTAATGTTTTAAGCATGTCTTTATTTTAAGTATTAAAAAAAAACCTTTGTGTTTGTGCCCTTTATAAAGTTTACATCTCCGCTACCTGGCATTACATTTTATGACACACATGGCCCACAACTACATTATTTATATAGGTTTAAGAATATCATACTCATTGAATGTTGAACATATATGGACCGTGTGTTTTTGACTACCGTATTGTATTTTGGAACAACTACATTATTTATATAGGTTTAAGAATATCATACTCATTGAATGTTGAACATATATGGACCGTGTGTTTTTGACTACCGTATTGTATTTTGGAACAACTACATTATTTATATAGGTTTAAGAATATCATACTCATTGAACGTTGAATACATAATTTTTGTTATTTATGCATGGTTTGATCTGTTGTATAACTAACTCCCACCACAGTGTTGACTTAATTCTCTCTCTCTCTCTCATGTTTCTTTCCCAGTGTATTGTTTTAAAATTACCCATCTTCTTCCCAGCATTTGGATTTCCTGTGTGTGCAGGTGTGTGGCTCTACCCCCACGGCAGCCATTTTGTGGTTGCGCCCACAATTCCAAAGTTGCCCACAGGCTCAAAAATGTTGGGGACCCCCTGGGCTATGTCCTGTAGGAGCATCCTAAAGGAAACGAGTAGGATGAGGCGAGGGTTGCCAGCCCTGGGTTGGAAAATACCTGGAGACTTTGGGGGTGGATCCAGGAGAGGGGAGGGGCCTCAGGAGGGTACAAGGCCATAGAGTCCACCCTTCAAAGCAGCCGTTTTCTCCAGGGGAGATCAGTTGTAAAAGCGGGATATCCCCAGGCCCCATCTGGAGACTGGCAACCCCAGGTGTGGCTTGCAGAGGGAAGCCGGGGGGGGGCGGGGCTACAGAATAAGCGGGAAACCTCCCCTGGCTACTACATTCCCGTTTCCGAAAGCATTCCAAGGGCCGCACCGTCCATCCCGGAACGTCCTTCATGATCTTGGCCTCCTCTCTGAAGTTCTCCCAGAGGATGCGCAGTACCCTTCACGGAAGGATTGAAAAGAAGGAAGGGATTTAGGTCAAGAAATCAAGACTTGAGGGGATCGGCCGATCTGGCCACAGAGGGGGCACCCACGGCCAAGAGCTGCCCTCTCAACCACCCCCCCCCCATTATGAGGACCAGCTAGCAATTACTGTTTTGAGAAATCAGTTACTATTCCTTTACTGCCTCGCATCCCTGAGCTTCACTGGAGGCTCCCAAATGGTTGCGTAGTTCTGCTATTCACTTTATGCTGCATACAGCCAGTTTGGTGTAGTGGTTAAGTGCGCAGACTCTAATCTGGGAGAACCGGGTTTGATTCCCCGCTCCTCCACTTGCAGCTGCTGGATGACCTTGGGCAAGCCATCGTTCTGTCAGAGCTGTTCTTGAAAAAG
>NW_015168706.1:63228-80075 GCF_001447785.1 Gekko japonicus
TAGAAGGCAAAGCAGGGCCAGCCCTGGTTAGGACCAGTGTTCCCTTCTAAGCTGAGTTAGTGTGAGATAGCTCACCGTTTTTTAGCCTCCAGCTCACACATTTTTGTCTTAACTCAGGAAGGAGGGCTCCAGAGCAAACACAGGCCCCGGTCACACAGGCCGGATATCGCGGGGGGGAGGCGTGGCTAATTGCACCGGCGCAGTTTGATCCGCGATTTCGCGATCAGACGAGCTGGCAGCACACCAAGGGTCCTTCCCTTGGCGCCAGTGGGTAAACGAGGGTGGTGATCACACGACGATCCTGCAGACTTGGGGGGAAAAAACCTGTTTGCGAAGGGACATGGGCGGGTGCCGGATGCCACCACCGGAAACGCGATCAGACGCCCGCCCTTGCCCCGCGGTTTCCGGAAACTAGTACCTCGGAGGTACTAGTTTTTAACTCCGCATCTTCGGCGGGAAGCCTCGGGTTCGCCACGGGAGCTCTACGCTTCCCAGATGTTGCGGTGTGATCGCGCCCAGAAAATCCGCCTATCTTCCGTCTCTGTAGCGTGGCTAATTCTCCGTGGGACCGCAGCCTAAGTTACGCAACAGACAAATTGCTTGCTCACAACTTTAATGCCGGTAGCTCACAAAGTAGAATTTTTGCTCACAAGACCCCACAGCTTAGAGGGAACATTGGTTAGGACTTGGGTGGGAGACCTCCACGGCAGCCCAGGGTTGCTACGCAGAGGCAGGCTGCGGCAAACCACCTGTCTTAGTCTCTGGATGGCCTAGGCCAGCCTGATCTCATCAGGTCTCAGGAGCTGAGCAAGGTCGACCCTGGTTAGGACTTGGGTGGGAGACCACCAAGGAAATCCAGGGTTGCTACGCAGAGGCAGGTAATGGCAAACCCACCTCTGTTCATCTCAGAAGCCGAGCAGGGCCAGTCCTGGTTAGGACTTGGGTGGGAGACCTCCACGGCAGCCCAGGGTTGCTACGCAGAGGCAGGCTGCGGCAAACCACAACACAGCCCACCTGAGAAGACTTTATAGTCTGGTTTACGGCCTAGCCGCTCCAGTTTTCCCAGAATGCTGTGTTTGTGATTTACAGCGCCAGCTGCTCTCAACCTATAATTTCTTGTTTTTAAACTGTCTTAACTATCGTTATATCATTTGAGGAGCTGTGGCTCAGTGGCAGACCCTCTGCTTGGCGTGCAGAAGGTCCCAAGTTCAATCCCCGGCATCTCCCGTTAAAGGACCAGGCAGCAGGTGGTGGGAAAGACCTCCGCCTGAGACCCTGGAGAGCCTTGTAACTGACCCAAGGTCACACCAGCAGTGCACGTGGAGGAGTGGGGAATCAAACCCGGTCCGCACTCCTAACCACTACACCAAACTGGCTTACCAAACAGAAGCAGAATAAATTGTGCAATTCAGTACATCTAAACAAATCTGCATCTGGTATGCAAATGAAGTAAAATGGTGCTGTTTCTTTTGTATTTGTGCTTCCTGGGTTGTTGTTTTTTTTACTGAATTGCATAATTTATTCTGCTTCTGTTCAGTAAGCCAGTTTGGTGTAGTGGGGAGCTGTCAAGAGGGGCCGTGGCTCAGTGGCAGAGCCTCTGCTTGGCATGCATAAGGTCTCAGGTTCAATCCCTGGCATCTCCAGTTAAAAAGGACCAGGCAGGAGGTGATGGGAAAGACCTTCACCCTAAACCCTGGAGAGTTGAAAAGAGGGGCTGTGGCTCAGTGGCAGAGCCTCTGCTTGGCGTGCAGAAGGTCCCAGGTTCAATCCCCAGCATCTCCCGTTAAAGGACCAGGCAGCAGGTGGTGGGAAAGACCTCCACCTGAGACCCTGGAGAGCTACAGAGAGGGCTGTGGCTCAGTGGCAGACCCTCTGCTTGGCGTGCAGAAGGTCCCAAGTTCAATCCCCGGCATCTCCCGTTAAAGGACCAGGCAGCAGGTGGTGGGAAAGACCTCCGCCTGAGACCCTGGAGAGCAGCTGCCAGTCTGAGTTGACAATACTGACTTTGATGGACCAAGGCTCTGATTCACTACAAGGCAGCTTCCTGTGTTCATACCTGTTTTAATTTTTATTGCGGAATTGCTGCGGTAATCCGCTCTGAGCCCGCCTGCAGGGAGGGTGGAAGATAAGTTAAATAAATAAACAAGACGGGCAAGAAACGACCCTCTCAGTCATCATCATCATCATTGACCTTTATTGGCATAGCAACCGTCTCAGTCTTGGGTAAATTAGATGCCTTGCATCTACACCTCAGGCTGGGTAACTGGATGTGGGCAATTCAGATGCTGGGCACGGAGCAAGCTGGCTTTAGATAAAGGAGCTCTATGCTGCATCCTGCACTGGCTTCGTCTCATTTGGCTGAGAAAGACTCTTTCTTTCAAAAGGAAAAGCGCCGCATGCATTGTTTTACAGGCAGCCTTTGGCCCGATCTCGAGAATGTGTCTCCGGAAGAAACTAGAAACCACAACGACACCTGCACCAGAATGGCATAACAGATGTGGCACAGTTCTCCTATACTGTTTTCTTAAATGTCTAAAATCTTTTTAAAAAATTCTTAATCCTTTTAAAATCTTTTATATGGTGTACGGCTTATGGGCTTTTAAAACCTAATAAACTGAAACTACACCTGCAAAGTCGTCATCGCTAGTTCAGCTATTAGGGCTAAGGTACAACACACTCAGCAGAACCACATTCCTGGGTTTTCCCGTAGAGGAGAAGGAAGAAGAAATTGGATTTCTACCCCGCCCTTTACTACCCAAAGGAGTCTCAGAGCGGCTCACAAACTCCTTTCCCTTCCCCTCCCCACAACAGACACCCTGTGAGGTAAAAGAAGAAGAAGAAGAGGAGATTGGATTTCTACCCCGTCCTTCACTACCCAAAGGAGTCTCAGAGCGGCTCACAAACTCCTTTCCCTTCCCCTCCCCAAAACAGACACCCTGTGAGGTAAAAGAAGAAGAAGAAGAGATTGGATTCATACCCCGCCCTTCACTACCCAAAGGAGTCTCAGAGCGGCTCACAAACTCCTTCCCCTTCCCCTCCCCACAACAGACACCCTGTGAGGCAGGTGGGGCTGAGAGAGCTCTGACAGAAACTGCTCTTTTTCAAGGACAGCTCTTATCAGAACTATGGCTTGCCCAAGGTCATCCAGCCAGGTGCAAGTGGAGGAGTGGGGAATCAAACCCGGTTTTCCCAGATTAGAGTCTGCGCACTTAACTACCACACCAAACTGACTCTGGCTGGATTCACATTTTGGAGAGCTTCCATGTTTGGCATCAGTAACAGCTGTGAAAAGGATGGCTTATAGAGCTAAGCTCAACAGAACATGCATGTTCAGAGGCAGTCTACCCGCAAGGGCTTCTTAAAGGCACATGACCAGTCTGTGGGACAGACGGTGGAGGTGGACCTTCGGTCCAATCCAGCATGTCTCTTCTAATGTTCCCTGTTATCCTGCTTAACCAACGGCATACACCATAGCATTTCCGGTTTCCATCTTTTGGGCCCTTTCCCACGCTAACAACGCTCTTTCTCAAAAACGCAGAGTCAAACTGGATGTTACGGGTCTGACCTATGGCCACCATCTTTGAGAAGAATGTGGCCACTTAAAAAAATGCCTCGAGGGCCTCATCCTGATTGGGTCCACAGCACAGTAGAAAGGTGACCCCCCCCCCCCCGGGGCGTTTTCAGTTGCTGGAACGGGGCTGTCATGTCTAGCTGGGCCGTCAGCTGAAGGGCAGCTTATCCTAGTACTGAAATTCTTAGTTTATTTATTTTTTAATGGCTTTATGAGCCACGGTGGCTCAGAGGTTAAGACGCTGAGCTGCAGACCGCAAGGTCAGTAGTTCGGCAGTTTGAGACCCGAGTGCCACGTGACGTGACGGAGTGAGCTCCCATCTCTAGTTCCAGCTCCTGCCAACCGAGCAGTTCGAAAGCAAGAAATTGCAAGTAGATAAATAGGTACCACTTTGGTGGGAAGGTAACAGCGTTCCGTGCGCCTCGGCGTCTAGTCATGCCGGCCACATGACCACGGAAACGTCTCCGGACAGCGCTGGCTCCTCGGCTTGGAAATGGAGACGAGCACCGCACCCCTAGAGTCGGATTCGACTGGCTTTCGAGCGAGGGGAGCCTGTGAGCTGAAAGGTCGGCTGCGAGGGGCCCTCGTGCCTTAAATCAGTCAGCTCAAATACCGGAGCAGCTCTGGGACTTGAGCCGCGGCGTGAGGAGCCACCTCGGGCTGGGGCCCGGATTCAGAGGTGCCCTGCTTGGCGGGACAGCAAGATAAGCCTCCTGGTGTAAGGGCGGGGGTGGCGACAAAGGGGAAGGAAGGGCCACTCGGGGCGATGCTGGAGAGCAGACCCCGCCCCCCCCCACGGGGAACCCACGGCCAGCGCCTACCTCCGGTCGTCCTCGGCCATCAGAAGTGGCATCAGGGCAATCCGGGTCTCCAGATCCTCGATAGCCAGGCGCCTGAGGAGGAGACGGGATATTATTTCAGACAAGGCCTGAGCTGAAACGGCCCAAGACTGTGGCCCCTCAGAAAAGAAAAACCTGGCTTCCGGGAGTGGCCCAGTAGAGTCAGGTTGCCATGTACTCTCTCCCAGGGCTCTTTTTTGTAGCAGGGACTCCTTCGCCTATTAGGTGACACGCCCCCTAATGTAGCCAGTCCCCCAAGAGCTTTAACAGAGCTCTTCTTACAGGGGCTACTGTCAGCTCTTGGAGGATTGGCTACGTTAGGGGGCGTGTCGCCTAATATGCAAAGGAGCTCCTGCTACAAAAAAGAGCCCTGGGCGACACGCCCCCTAATGTAGCCAATCCACCAAGAGCTGACAGAGCTCTTCTTACAGGGGCTACTGTCACCTCTTGGAGGATTGGCTACGCTAGGGGGCGTGTCGCCTAATATGCAAAGGAGGTCCTGCTACAAAAAGAGCCCAAAGTACCCCAAGATAATAACAGAGGTGAACTCATGTGCAGTAACTCAGGGCTCTTTTTGTAGCAGGAACTCCTTTGCATATTAGGCGACACCCCCCCTAATGTAGCCAATCCCCCAAGAGCTTACTGAGCTCTTCTTACAGGGGCTACTGTAAGCTCTTGGAGGATTGGCTACGTTAGGGGGCGTGTCGCCTAATATGCAAAGGAGTCCCTGCTACAAAAAGAAAGCTCTCTGGGGCCCGACCTGGATGGTCCACGCTAGCCCATTCTCATCAGATCTTAGATAGCTGGGGCAAGGGATGCTCTGTATTCTTGGTGCTTGGGGGAGGGGGGCAACAGTGGGAGGGCTTCTAGTGTCCTGGCCCCACTGCTGGACCTCCTGATGGCACCTGGTATTTTTGGCCACTGTGTGTGTGACAGTGTTGGACTGGATGGGCCATTGGCCTGATCCAACATTTGGCTTCTCTTAAGTTCTTATGTCTGGGGCAAGGGATGCTCTGTATTCTAGGCGCTTGGGGAGGCAACAGTGGGAGGGCTTCTAGTGTCCTGGCCCCACTGTTGGACCTCCTGATGGCACCTAGTATTTTTGGCCACTGTGTGTGTGACAGAGTGTTGGACTGGATGGGCCATTAGCCTGATCCAACACTGGCTTCTCTTATGAAGAAGGGGAAGGAGAAGGAGAAGAGATTGGATTTATGCCCCGCCCTTCACTCAGAGTCTCAGAGCGGCTTACAAACTCCTTTCCCGTCCCCTCCCCACAACAGACACCCTGTGAGGGAGGTGGGGCCAAGAGAGCTCTTTCGAGGACTGCTTGTGAGAGAACAGCTCTGACAGAACTACGGCTTGCCCAAGGTCATCCAGCAGCTGCGAGTGGAGGAGTGGGGAATCAAACCTGGTTCTCCCAGATTAGAGTCCGCGCACTTGACCACGACACCAACTGGAAGCGAAGAGGGGTCAGCCCTGGTTAGTATCTGGATGGGAGACCAAGGGAGTCCAGGGTTATAACACAGAGGCAGGTAATGACAAACTGCTTCTGTTAGTCTTTTGCCTCGAAAACCCTACGGGGTCACCGTAAGTCGGTTGCATCTTGACACACACACCCCAAAGATCTCGGGGCTTACTCCCTTCCTTCAGCAGCATTACTTTTGAGGGAAATAAAGACGAATAGTACAATTCCCACCCAAAATGTACAGATCACAAGAATCAGATTGCCAAATCCTGCCCCGAGGGAAGAAATGTGTGCTCCTTATGTGATACGTGGCTTACCTCAAGAATGGGGTGTTTTGTTTTGAAGTACCTTCCCTTTGAGGAAAAGCTATGAGGTTTTTTGTGTAGAGAAAAAGACGAATGAGGAGCCATAACAGAAGCTCAGAAAATTACGTCTGGAGCGGAGAAAGCGGAGAGAACAAACCATTTATCTCCCTCTTTCAAAACACTAGAGAGCTTGGGGGGCGCAGCACGTTCAGGCAACGCTTCGCACCATGCGGAACTCACTGCCCCATGATGTAGGAACAGCCGCTAGCTCTAGATGGCTCTAAAAGAGATGAGACCAAGCTATGGACTTAAGCTTGCGCCTTCACTTTTGACATTCTTGACCTGATTCCCTCCTCTAACTTCCCCCCTTCACTCTCTTTCCTTCTTGTGTCTGTCCTTAATCTAAAATCTGGGACATAGGATTGAAATCCAGCCACTTTGTCCTTAGGGTCAAGAGCCTTCCTAGATATATATCCCCACCACCACCCCTTTTGATATTTTGTGCGGGTGCGCACGTACTTGCCAGATTCGGCCCCACTTAACTTCCGCGATCTGACGCGATCAGGCTTCCTTCGGCTCTCCAAGTCAGGGCCCTAGATATATTTGCTTGACCTTCCTTCCAATAGAAAGATGGGGGGGGGGAGTCCAGTTAATTTCCCCCCCTACCCCCCCTTCGCCAGGCTGCTCGGGGCTAGGACCCACATTTTGGCTAGCGGACATCTCCTAAGATCCCACCACGCCTGTCACCTGCAGTGTTCCCCCTAAGCTGAGTCAGTGTGAGCTAGCTCACAGTTTTTGTAGCCTCCGGCTCACACACATTTTTGTCTTTGCTCAGGAAAGGATGGCTCCGGAGCAAACTAATGTATGCAGCAGCCAAATCGCCCGCTCACAACTTTAATGGCAGGAGCTCACAAAGTAGAACTTTTGCTCACAAGACTCCACAGCTTAGAGGCAGCATTGCTCCAGAGCAAACTAATGTATGCAGCAGCCAAATCGCTCGCTCACAGCTTTAATGGCAGGAGCTCATAAAGTAGAATTTTTGCTCACAAGACTCCACAGCTTAGAGGGAACATTGCTCTAGAGCGAACTAATTTATGCAGCAGCCAAATCACTCGCTCACAGCTTTAATGCCAGGAGCTCACAAAGTAGGATTTTTGCTCACAAGACTCCACAGCTTAGAGGGAACATTGCTCCAGAGCAAGCTAATTTATGCAGTAGCCAAATCACTCGCTCACAGCTTTAATGCCAGGAGCTCACAAAGTAGGACTTTTGCTCATAAGACTCCACAGTTTAGAGGGAACATTGCTCCAGAGCAAACTAATTTATACAGCAGCCAAATCGCTCGCTCACAGCTTTAATGGCAGGAGCTCACCAAGTAGGAATTTTGCTCACAACACTATGGCAGGAGCTCACAAAGTAGGATTTTTGCTCACAAGACTCCACAGCTTAGAGGCAGCATTGCTCCAGAGCAAACTAATTTATGCAGCAGCCAAATCTCGCTCGCTCACAACTTTAACGGCAGGAGCTCACAAAGTAGGATTTTTGCTCATAAGACTCCACAGCTTAGAGGGAGCACTGGTCACCTGTACCATGGGCTGGGGTCAGGGAATGCATGGGCATCAATTCTCTCAGGAAGATGGTGCTCCTATATATAGGCAGAAGGAGGAATCACAGGCTGGGGAGGACAGAAGGAGGAATCACGAAGCTCTGCCGAACGTGTCTCGTGTCTCTCAACTTACTTCCGTTCTCGGTTCCACCTGACTATTTTAAAATAGCCGTACATCATAATCCCGATTCCAATGCCAAACAGGCTATAGCCTAGGCAGAAGAAAAATAAACAGAGAGGTTAGATTGGGTAGTGGCAGCAGGAACAGCTTCCTATTTATTTCCAACATCCAGGGGTCATTTCCTGCAGGAGCGCACAGGAGCGGAGCTCCAGCAATAAAGCGCCTAGGGGGCGGGCCCGTGCCACAAGCATCGCCCCCTGCTCCCAGCAACCCTGGGCCACGAGGAGCACAAGGATCTGCGCATCTTCCCCCATAGCTAGCAATCCAAAACAATCCTGTGGAGCCTGAGCAGTAGGTGTTGCCTTCTGACACACTTCCGGTGATGCCAGGGGGTGTGGCATATGCAAAAAAGTTATGCTAATGAGTTATGCTAATGAGCTCCTGCACCTCTTTTTCTACAAAATGACCCTACCTACATCTATATCCTGCCTTCTGTCCAAGGAGCTCAGAGTAGTTTAACATAAGGCTCCCTTCCTCCAGTTTACTTTCACAACAACCCCGTAAGATAGGTTACACCGAGAAACTGCAACTGGCCCCAAGTTCACCAAGCAAGCTTCATATAAGTTAAGTAGCCTTTATTGGCATAGAAAAAAATCGACACCAGTAAATACAGTTGGAAAAGGAAAGTTAAAACCGCAACATACATATACATCAGTGTAAATATGAGATGATTTCTGTGAGATCCCTTGGCGTACCTTCATAGCAGAGCAAAGAAACTTAGCCTCCTTCTCGGTGACATTAGAGGAGAAATCGTACAAAAGTCTATCAACCTTAAATGCATCAGAACAGTCCCTCATCCTAACTAGAACAGAATGTAAATGCATAGAACTTAAATCTGTACAGAGGTGACAATAGAGAAGAACCTGAGTGATTGAGTCCACACATTTTTGATTACAAGGGCAGGATCTGGCTGAGTAGGCTCTCTTCTTGAGTCTTCCATAAAAATAGCAGAAGGCGCAGCATTACGTCTGGCAAGGGGAAATGCTCTGCGCTGCTGGCCATAAAAATAGCAGAAGGCACGGCATTACGTCTGGCAAGGGAAAATGCTCCGCGCTGCTGTGGCATCTGCAAAGAAGGTAGCTATGGGGCCATTCCCCAGTAACGAGGGGAATCTCAAAGCTCAGCGGGGAGGGGCTTCATATAATTGCGGGGATTCGGACCTGGGTCTCATCTCCAACATTTCACTACATACTTATGCAAAGAATAGCAAACAGGCCCTCAAAGGTTACTAGCCGGCATGAAGAAGTGTGCTATCGATAGCTACTAGGCCACAATAACTTGGTCACGCCTCCTTTTGTGGCCTCTTAGCTCCTGCATGCTTCTTGTGCTGCCCATGATGGTCTACATGGGTACTCCCATTTTACTCTCACCTTAACCCTGTTGAGACTGAGAGAGACTGACCGGGCCGAGGTCATCTAGCAAGCTTCACAGCCGAGCGTGGATTTGAACCCAAGTCCGGCTCACTGTATATTATATGCACAGTCACTTTGCTGACACCATGTTTGGTACTGCAAAGGATTCTGGGTGTTTAACACGCCACAAAACCCCCTAAAGTCCCTTACACTGGGCTTTTCGCTTCTCATTTCTGCAGGGAAAAACCCATGCCTCTTCAGATTTTTCTTGCTCATTCTCTGTTCTATAATTAACCTGATTTTCTCTTATAATGCCCCCCCATTTCCAAAACCCTTTCCAGCCCTTTTCTGCTGTCTGGATGCATCAGCCAAATTTGCTCCCGCAGTGCCGCAGGAATTTTGCACAATGCTTTTACGGTCTATGCAGGAAAGCGACTCAAATTTTCTTTCCCCTCAGCCTATTTTTAAGAGAAGAGAAGAGACTGGATTTATACCCCCTGCCCTTCACTACCCAAAGGTGTCTCAGAGCGGCTTACAAACTCCTTTCCCTTCCCCTCCCCACAACAGACACCCTGGGAGGTAGGTGGGGCTGAGAGAGCTCTGACAGAAACTGCTCTTTTTCAAGAACAGCTCTTATCAGAACTACGGCTGGCCCAAGGTCATCCAGCCAGGTGCAAGTGGAGGAGTGGGGGATCAAACCTGGTTCTCCCAGATTAGAGTCCATGCACTTAACCACGACACCAAACTGGCTCCCTTTCCATTTATCCAACCCCCCCAAATCTTTTATGTTATTTTGCTAATGTTTTCACTCACAGTAAACTAGATACCCTCCCTGCCTTCCTTGAGTCTCTGTTTTCACCTGTCTTTTTTCTGCAGTCATGAAACCAACTTTGTTCCAGGACTTCTACCATCTCTTTTAAGTAATTATATAACAAGGTGGAAATTACAAGGGAGTCAATACTGGCTAAATATGAGGAGAACCTTTCTAATGTAAGCGTGGTTGAGCAGTGGAACAGACTGCCTCGAGAGGTGGTGGATGCTCCTTCACTGGACGTTTTCAAGCGGAGGCTGGATGACCATCTTTCGGGTATGTCGTAGGGCTATCTTTCGGCTATGCCCCTGCAGAGTACAGGGGGTTGGACTGGATGACCTGCAAGGTCCCGTCCAACTCTACCATTCTATGATTCTATGAATGTTTCTCTTCACTCTACCATCCAAATCTTCTATATTGCTACCTGTGTTTCCCGCTCCCTTTGATAACACACTCCCAAATTTAAAACCTATTTTCCTTGATCTTTTCATAAACTTTTACATCAGATTCTTCAATCTGCTTAGAAACTGAACATGAGCACTGAGTTCATTCCAACCACCAGTGTTTAGATGCTGCTGGTCCCCTTCCCCAAGTTGTTACATGAATATGCTTTCCAAAACACCATTAATTTGACTTATTTTCAACTAATTTATCCTGTGGATTTTCTGAACTGTTAGGAACTGAACATGAGCACTGAGTTCATTCCAACCACCAGTGTTTAGATGCTGCTGGTCCCCTTCCCCAAGTTGTTACATGAATATGCTTTCCAAAACACCATTAATTTGACTTATTTTCAACTAATTTATCCTGTGGATTTTCTGAACTGTTAGGCGCTCTTTTTCTTCTACAAACGAAGCAGTCAACAACACCTGTAAGATTTTGTTTGTTCTCTTCCCCATAGCCTGTTTCCCAGCACTTTGGGGCTTTATTCTCTCCCCCCATCCCCATTCCATACTTCAGTCCGCAAACCTCCTTTTCTGATGCTAATCAACAGGCAGACATGCACCAGTTTTTCGAATCAACTGCCGCCATCTGTCTCCAAGCAGACGACTTTCCCCACACCACTCTGACCACTAGGCCTTTGAAAGTCTGGTTCCTATTGGAGGGCTTGGAGCAGGGAGAAGAGAGCACTTCTCTTCCCCCATTTTTTAAAAGATGGAATTTTGCTGCCCACATGGAATGTCCCCCCCTTCGGCATGAAGTCATCACTCCATCGTCTGCTGTGTAGCTGGAGGGATTAGAACGGGGCCTTCAAGTCCACTATTAGAGAGACAAAGTGGGCAGGTGCACTGCTGCTAACCAAGAAACTGCTTCCCCCAAATGTCCCCCCCCCAGGATTCTCAAAGTTCTCCAGGGTTTCAGCAGCCGATCTCCACTTGCCTCTTTCGCTGGCTGCTCTCGACATTCTGTTCAGCCCTCCATGGGCCAGTTCTTGAGGACTGCTTTTTCTTTTGGTTAATTGACAAGAGAGTTATTTTTCCATATATACGGTAGGGTATACCCTAACTGGTAGCAACCCTCCATGCACAGCTCCATTGCTCTGCACAGGGGCCAGCTGTTACATTTATTTATTTTGTTAACTGGATCAATCTATTTTATTAACGCGATTTATCTATTAAATTTGATTTATAACCCACCCTCCACTGCTACTGCAAGGCTCAGGGCAGGTAACAGAAGAAGAGATTGGATTTATACCCTGCCCTTCACTACCCAAAGGAGTCTCAGAGCGGCTTACTAACTCCTTTCCCTTCCCCTCCCCACAACAGACACCCTGTGAGGTAGGTGGGGACTGAGAGAGCTCTGACAGAAACTGCTCTTTTTCAAGAACAGCTCTTGTCAAGACTATGGCTTGCCCAAGGTCATCCAGCAGCTGCATGTGGAGGAGTGAGAATCAAACCCCGTTCTCCCAGATTAGCGTCCGCACACTTAACCACTACACCAAATGAACACTTTGGAAGTGGGCTGCATGGCATTATACCCTACCGAGTTCCCTTCCCTCACCAAATCTCACCCTCCTCAGGCCCCATCCCCCAAATCTCCATGTATTTCTGAAGATGGAGCTGGCAACCATAGAAAAGAGGGAGGGAGATATGGGAAAAGGTTCAGCCTATTTAATTTCCGCATGTCAGGGAACAGTTAAAGGTGCAGCACCTGGAAACTCTACAGTCCTCTATCCCTTACCCTTTAAAAACCTTTCCATTGGGAAAAAGGAAGTACTGGTAGAAAGGGACTTTCCTTTCCTTTTATTTTGGGTTTGGTTTTGGGGTTTTTTTTCCAGATAAAGCTCTAAACCAACAATTGTCAGCTCTACCTGGAGAAGCATTTGGCGTTTAATCTCTTTGCAGCAGAACTTCCCTGTTCCCTTTTTGCCAAGCTCCAATTCTCAATAAAAGAAGAGAAGAGATAAGAGATTGGATTTATACCCCGCCCTTCACTACAACCGAAGGAGTCTCAGACCAGTTTGCAATCTCCTTTCTCTTCCCCTCCCCACAGCAGACACCCTGGGAGGTAGGTGGGGCTGAGAGAGCTCTTCCAAGAAATGCCTTTGAGAGAACTTGTGACTGACCCAAGGTCACACCAGCAGCTGCATGTGGAGGAGTGGAGAATCAAACCTGGTTCTTCCAGATTAGAGTCTGCACTCTTAACTACTACACCAGACTGGCTCTCACACCAAACTGTCTCTTACACCACGAAGTACTCCCTACTAACCCCCAATATCACAGATGGTTGTTCCTGTAACCAACATTCATCGCCAATATCAATTAACACAAGGATATGCTTCCTCAATAAACCTGGCCTCCACCACACAAACCTTATAGACTTAGATTAATGGTCTCCTAAGTTTTCTAGGTTCGCTATATTCTGTGTAGCCTGGACTGACTTGGTAAAATAAGCTCTTATATTCAGGTTGTGTTACAATTCCTCTATATTTTATGTTTACATCACCTTGTTACGTAGGTTGTGTTTTGTATACTGTATAAAAGAATAAAAACTGTATTAAACAAATTAAAACAATAAACTGACATTAGTCCAATCCCCCCCCCCCCAAAGTAAATACTCAGTGTCAAGCCTTAGCAGCTGTGGCTGGACAATTCTTGTGAAACGGATTTGTTTATGTTGCGCAGTATTCGTTGTGTGTGAGCAATAAACAGAAGATAATTTTCTACAGAGTTACTACAGTAAATGATTTTCCACACATATCTTTATTGACTCTTTGTCATTTTTGTCACGGATGTCGTGTTTGGATTCCAGCCTTCAGGTGGGGGCCTGGAGATCTCCCAGGATTACAACTAATTTCCAGACGACAAAGATCTGTCCCCCTGGAGAAATTGGCTGCTTCAGAGTGTGGGCTCTATGGCATTATGCCCCTCTGGGCTCCTTCCCTTCCCTAAAGAGCCAGTTTGGTGTAGTGGCTAAGAACAGCTGTAATGTATTCAGGCCTGACATGTCCGGACATGCCCGGACTGGCCAGGCACAAACATCACTAGCTTCACGACAAAAGACAATGGGCTGCCAGTCTCCAGGAATTCGTCCAAGGGCAGCTCCAGCCCCGTTTCTCCTCTTTTTGTGTTTTTTGGGGGGGAGAGGGCGGGTCTCTGATTGACAGCCTCCCTCCCGGGGACCCAGGCGTCCGAGAATAGGGGGGGGGGGGGAGAAAAAGCCTCCCTCCCAGGACTTGGGAGGCTCCGCGTCTTCTGAGCCGGTGGCGAAGTTTAACCTGCCCAGCCGCGCCTCACCTGAGAGCCCCCGCCGAGGCATGTGCCGCTTGTAGTCGATGGGGCCATACCCGCCCGGAGGCGGCATGTCCTGCTTCACCTTCCCGACCGCCGACGCCATCCTTGAAGCGGGCAGACGGCTCGGCCTCTCGAGCGCCAGCGGCGCTTCCCAGATGACGTCACTTCCCACCGCCACCGCGCGCCTCGCCGAAAAGGAGGCCGGTCTCCGCGCCTACCGCAAGTAAGGAACTAAAAGCGCACCTGTTTTCCTCCAATGGCCGTTCGGGGGCGGGGCGGTATCTGCTACCGTATTTATAGGGGGAACGGCCCTCTGCGCCCCCCCCCCCACGGCTCTGACTCTCTTAAAATCGTTCTGTGCATTGTTCCCTCTAAGCTGAGTTAGTGTGAGCTAGCTCACAGTTTTTTAGCCTCCGGCTCACACTTTTTTGTCTCAGCTCAGGAAGGAAGTAAGGGACTAAAAGCGCACCTGTTTTCCTCCAGTGGCCGTTCGGGGGCGGGGCAGTATCTGCTACCGTATTTATAAGGGGAACGGCCCTCTGCCCCCCCCCCCCGGCTCTGACTCTCTTAAAATCGTTCTGTGCATTGTAAGTAATTTGGCTACTGCATAAATTAGTTTGCTCTGGAGCCATCTTTCCTGAGCGAAGACAAAAATGTGTGAGTTGGAGGCTCAAAAACTGTGAGCTGGCTCACACTAACTCAGCTTAGAGGGAACACTGCTCACAACTCTAATGCCAGAAGCTCACAAAGTAGAATTTTTGCTCATAAGACTCCACAGCTTAGAGGGAGCATTGGTTCTGTGCTCACTTCCCAGGTTAATTCGTCTTCCTGTCGATTGTCACCTTTTGACGTTCAGTTATCGGCATCGTAGTTGGAGCGGCTGTATAGCCGGAGTGCATTTCCCCGAGCGGTATAAAGGTTCTTTTCTTTTTCATTTTTAAAGTAAACTTTACCGGCGCGTTGTGCATTTCTCCCTAAATACGGGCTTTGAAAGAATGTGAGGGCAAAGTGCTGAGCATGTGCAGAGCGCCCGTCCTTTTAAACACCCCGGCCGCGTCTTCTGAAAGACCTGCAAATTGCAGACACCTCCCAAGTGGGCGCAGAGCCGCTCCACCTTCCACGGGATGGTTTTCTTGAATTCCTTAAAACCAAAAAGCATCCTGTAGGCAACGGCAAAAAAGATATTTGTAAAAAAATATGTTGCGTGCCGAGACTTTTCCCAGCAGTGGGCTGGAAGGATGAAATTATGGCTGAATGTACTTAGGAAGCAGTCCTAAAACATGTTTGATCTGCATTAGGCTTAACTTCGATGTCTTTGTGTGGTTTTCGTGCTGGGGAGCCAGGCTTTGACTGAAAATATAAAAAACCAGGGCTTTTTTGGTAGAAAAAGCCCAGCAGGAACTCATTAGCATAATAGGCCACACCCAACAGCAGAAACTCATTAGCATATTAGGCCACACACCCATGTTACCAGAAGTGTGGTCATCTAGCCACACCCACCTTTTGCTTCTTATTCTGTTTACCTTGTTTGTTGTCCCAGGGCTTTTTTTGTAGCAGGAACTCCTTTGCATGTTAGGCCACACACCCCTAGTGGAGCCAATCCTAATGAGTTTCTGCTGTTGGGTGTGGCCTATTATGCTAATGAGTTCCTGCTGGACGTGGCCAACTTGGGAGCCAGCCAGAATTCCGTTCCTGCCCAAAAATAGCCCTGCAAAACACAATCCACTTTACAACCGGCAGAACTTGCAAGGATGCCAGCTAGAAGCAACCCTTCTGGGGACTTTGAGCCACCCAAAATCTAATGTGAAGACACTTAATTGATTTGCTTCATGGGAAGGAGCTGCCTGACCCCAAGAACTCGGGGAGAGGCAAAGGGAGACCGTTTTTATTTCATTCCTTGTGCAACTGGGATTTCCCCGTCTTGGTTTAGAACCCAGAAGTGCATCCAAACCTGTGCTGGATTTGGGAGTATGCCAGGAGTGGGACAGGAGATTAGCCTGCACTGCACCTAAATATGCCTAAACTTTGAACCAGATTGCAATACTACCCTCTGGATGGCCAACAACAGGGCATAGAGGCTGAGGCCTTCCCTGATAAGAATGTAAGAAGGGCCCTGCTAGATCAGACCAATAGTGCCTTTAGTCCAGCATCCTGTCGCACACAGGGGCCAACCAGTCCCTCTGGAGGGCCAACAACAGGGCACAGAGGCTGAGGCCTTCCCTGATAAGAACATCAGAAGAGCCCCGCTGGATCAGACCAGTGGCCCATCTAGTCCAGCATCCTGTCTCACACAGGGGACAGCCAGTTCCCCCGGAGGGCCAACAACAGGGCAGAGAGGCCAAGGCCTTCCCCTAATGTTGTCTCCTGGCTCTGGAGTTCAGAAGCTTAGTGCCTCTGAATGTGGAGGCTCCCCTCAGTCACCGTGGCTAGTAGTCACTGATAGATTCATGGAGGATAAGTGCATCTAATCCCCTTGGAAAGCTGTTGTTTCCTGTGGCCATCATGACATCCTCTGGCAGTGAATCCCACATTTTAATCACTCTCTGTGTAAAGCAGTCTTTCCGTTTGTCTGTCCTGAACCTACTGCCCATCAGCTCCATTGGATGCCCGCAAATTCTATTATTTCTTTGACCTCTCTCTCCCCCATGTACCGTTTCCCCGAAAATAATACCTACCCAAAAAATAAGCCCTAGCAGGATTTCTGTGCATTTGTGGTATAAGCCTTACCCCGATAATAAGACCTAGTGATGAGAGTTATGACGATGTTCCAGAAGAAGATGACTTAACTGTATTTGAATAAATGTAGATTGTTGTATTATACTTAATAAAAATAAGACATCCCCTGAAAATAAGCCCTAGTGTGTCTTCTTGAGAAAAAATAAATATAAGACAGTGTCTTATTTTCGGGAAAACACGGTACTGAGAGGGAGTATCTCCTTCTACGATCCACTTGACTTTCTGCTTCGAGAAAAAGGAGAGTAGG
>NW_015168706.1:80358-81255 GCF_001447785.1 Gekko japonicus
AACTGCCGCACTAGCCAAATCACTGGCTCACAACTTTAATATTGGCCCTCTTCTTCACTAACCTTTGTTTGGTTCTGGATTCTATTGTTAGGTTCAGGTTTTTTCCCCTTTTTGTTTCTGCTCACAACTTTAATGCCAGCAGCTCACCAAGTCGAACTTTGGCTCACAAGACTCCACGGCTTAGAGGGAGCACTGGTCCTAGATGTTGCAGCAGGGAGTTCCAGAATGTATGAAAACATTTCTTTTTGTCACTCAGAAACCTGCTAGGAGTTTCCAAGAACGGGCATCACGAGAGGGAGGAAAAGCAAGCTCCTGGCTGGCTACACGGTACCCCTTTGCACAGAAGGAACATTACATTTGCTATAAAACCTGGCAAACAACCTTAGCAGTGGCCAAAAGCCGGCTTAAGAAGAATGCATGCAACAGCACCCCCTGGGCTGGGTGGAGAAACCCCATGGCAACAGATCACAGTATGCAGAGGGAAAGCCAGTGTGGTGTAGTGGTTAAGGTGTCAGGCTAGGATCCGGGAAATCCAGGTTCGAATCTCCACTCGTGCCATGGCAGCTTGCTGGGTGACCTTGGGCTACCTCAGCCTGACCTACCTCACAGGGTTGCTGGGAGGATAAAACGGAGAAGGATGTGCTTTGGGTCTCCGTTGAGGTGAAAGGCGAGAGAGAACTAAAACAAAGCAGGCGGAGCAGAAAGGTCCAGCAGGTGGCCCTGCCCTGGGCCAGAAAGAGGGAAGTGGGTAGGAAAGTTTCATGCAGCGAAACGGCTTCCCTTTTAAAACAAAAAACCCCCAAGTTTCTAGTCCTTGACGGCACCAAGGCAGGGAATAAGCTGTACCAGTCCCCAGAAACATTTCCATCTCTTGCCTCTCACTTAAAAGAAGTCAGG
>NW_015168706.1:81276-87955 GCF_001447785.1 Gekko japonicus
ATGCCCCCTGGCCTGCATTTTAATTTCTTGTTCTGCTCACAGAATCTCCCCTGCCTCACCCTAGAACAGTGATGGTGAACCTTTTAGAGACCGAGTGTGCCCAAACTGCGACCCAAAACCCACTTATTTATCGCAAAGTGCCAACACGGCAATTTAACCTGAATACTGAGGTTTTACTTTAGAAAAATACTGAGGTTTTACTTTGAGTATTGTTTATTATCTCTCGCTTAGCAACCCAGACGCATGCCCAGACGTAGACGTAGAGCTTGTTAGTGAACCATGCAACACTCAAGGCCAAGCAGGTGTGTGATAAGGATGGCGGCAGCTTTTTGTTTTAATTAGCAGAGCCTGAGAAAAGCTTAGTACCGATAACTGGAGCGTTTGGTTCCCAGCAAGTTGGCGCTCTGAAAACTGTCAGCAAGCTGCCTAATTCTGTACTTGTACTGATGTATGGTCTATGCTCTCTGCGCACGCTTTGTTCCTGTAGTTTGTAACCCGTGTAATTTCCTCCTGCTTTGAGTATTGTTTATTATCTCTCGCTTAGCAACCCAGACGCATGCCCAGAAGTAGAGCTTGTTAGTGAACCATGCAACACTCAAGGCCAAGCAGGTGTGTGATAAGGATGGCGGCAGCTTTTTGTTTTTATATTACTTGCTATGGTCCGTTCACGTTATTCTAAACAGAAACCTCTCTAGTGACCCATTGCCTCAATAAAGTAACCTTTCCTACGAGAAGTGACTACGTTGCTTTAATGGGACCTTGACACACACGGGGGAGATGTCACTGGCAGCCCCATACTAAAGAGGGGGAAGGTTATGCAATCACGCAATAGGTGGCCCGGCATCTTGATTTTCGCAAATTTTTTTTTTAATCGAAAGGAGACTGGGAGTGGGACGGACAGCGAGCTCAACCACCTGACTATCAGGGGCCGCTCACATTTTGGGGGACTCTCGGAAGGTGAGGGGCAGCTCGCCGCTCCAGCTTTTGACAGCATCAGACTGGGGGCTGGGTCCCCAGCCTCTTTTTGGCCTGCAGGCACCCATGGGATTTCGAGAGGGAAACTGAGAGCACCGACAGCCAAACACTAAAATGGCTGCCGCGGGACGTGGAGCCAAATGCAAAAACCTCCCTTCCCCGCTTTGCAGGCAGGGGAGAACCTATTTATTCGAAGGAGAGGAGCCGAGGATGATCCCGGTCTTACAGTGGCTCTGCCCACTTTCTGAAAAACTTGGCAGGCACCAAAGGACATATGGGTGGGTGTCAGGGGGCCCACGGGCACCAGGTTGGGGAACCCTGTGTTAGACCAAAGGGGGGTCACGTTTTAGCAGAGGGTTTGTGTCAAGCTTGCTGTGCATTTTACAGCTCATTCAGCCACGGCAACCAGGGAGGCGCGGCGTGGGAGTGTGTGAACTGAAACGCTTTCACTTTTGGGTAGACTGCTAGCAGCACCTTGGCTGTGAGGTAACAGGCCTCTTATCACCTCTGGGAAGCCAGGCGTCCTTGTGTCGCTCACCTTTCGCAGCTTGGCTTTATTTTGCATGCTGGGGAGATGGCTTAGAAAGGGGGGTCGCTAGCTTTTGGTGGGGGGAATAGGATGCATGACAGATCACGGGAGGTGGTCTTTCTGCTCTATTCTGCTATGGTCAGGCCCCACCTGGAGTCCTGTGTCCAGTTTTGGGCACCACATTTGAGGAAGGATGTTGACAAGCTCACGCGTGTCCAGAAGAGGGCAACCAGGATGGTGAGAGGGTTGGAATCTAAGTCTTAGGAGGAAAGGCTGAAAGAGTTGGGTCTGTTTAGCCTGGGAAAGAGAAGGCTTAGAGGGGACATGATTGCAGTCTTCAAGTACTTGAAGGGCTGTCGTGTAGAAGATGGAGCAGATCTGTTCTCTCTTGCTCCGGATTGCAAGACTAGATCTAATGAGTGGAAATTACAAGGAAGTCGTTACCTGCTAAATATCAGGAGAAACTTCCTAACTGTAAGAGTGGTTGAGCAGTGGAATGGTCTGCCTCGGGAGGTGGTGGAGGCCCCTTCGCTGGACGTTTTCAAGTGGAGGCTGGATGATCATCTTTCGGGTATGTTGTAGGGCTGTCTTTCGGGTATGCTCCTGCAGAGTGCAGGGGGTTGGACTAGATGACCTGAAAGGTCCCTTCCAACTCTAACATTCTATGAATACCAAGGGGTGATTGGTCCTGGGCTTTTAGTGCCTCTGCTTAAACCTTGTATATCCATTGCATCCGCGCCTTTAACCTCAATTCTAACACAGCCGGTATACAGGCTGGATCCTATCAATGTCTCGATAAACTCATCGTTCTCCCAAGTGAACGTTGTCGGGAACTGATTTATCCAGGAGTCCAACCAGTTTTTTGTTGTTTCGGTTTTGCCAAAGAAGGAATTTCCTTTGGGACACACACTGGCTCCTCCCCTCCCTCGTCCCATCTTCCAGTCCTTCAACTGCCAATGGAAAAAAAAAAGCACAAATATCCCACTTATCGGTTAAAAACAAAACCCATCGGTCAAGATTCAGGCAAACAGAAAAGGGGGGGGGAAACAATTAGAAGGAGCTTTTTTATTACAATGCAATAGTCATAAATCTGAAGAGGGACCTCTGCCCCTGTACAGCCACAGTTGTTGTTTGTTTTTAAATTAAGTATCTAACTTGCAGCTAACAAAATACCAGACCCACCCCTGGCCCCCCCTCCCCCAAAAGAAATGGTTCAACTGCACAGTGTTAACCCCCCTTCCTGCCCCCTCCTCTTCATATATATAGATATATATATATTTATATAATTTTTGCAATGCACCTTGTATGCCAGCACTAGAGTTGGTGGCCGACATGTTATTACAAATCGTGATAGAAAGGTCCATCCTCTCCACCGCTAGAAAACAAAAACTGGGGGGGGAGGGGTGAAAACGTCAAATCTGAAGCTTCTGCATTATAGCTGGAATTTTTTTTTGGGAGGGGGGAGGGCAGAATGGATTTAAAGCCAGAGTTAGACAAGGTGCTACAGGGAATTCTGCTCCTCCCCCCTGCCTCCTTCCAAAAGAGGGTGGTGGAACACGCTGAGCAAATGGAAAATCTCCCGTCGGAGGCGGCCTGCTTATCCGGCATCGCTGCGTTCCGTGGCTGGTTACCTGAGTTTCCCTCTCCCTTTGATAACACACTTCCAAATTTAAAACCTATTTGCCTTGATCCTTTCATAAACTTTTACATCAGCTTCTTCAATCTGCCTAGAAACTGAACATCAGCACTAAGTTCATTCCAACCACCAGTGTTTAGATGCTTCTTATTCATCTTCCCCGCTCCTCACCCACAGCGGCAGCAATGGAGACAAGCAGAAATTTGTCTCGTGTTTAATTCCGTTTTATTTATTTTTTAAAAAAACCCACCAAAACCTCTTACTCCTCTGGTCCCTTCTGCTCAACAAACCGAAATTGCACACTGCTCAGCCAAGGGGGGTGGGGGATTAAAAAGGAGTCACTGAGGAAGAAAGACCCAGAATATCGTTCTGTAAAAATTACTCCCGTTTCCTTTGACCTCTTCTACAAGGGGGAGCTCTCGATAGAACCCCCTTCCCCCTGACCGTCCCGACACGTTGACTGTTTTCCGAAGGAGATTCAAGACGTTCTTTGGGTTTTGACTGTCCAGTAATTCTCAGGGGGCTGAGATCGTTGGGTGCCCAAGGCAAGACGTCCGTAGGTGGGACTGCGGTTTTACGAAAGAGCCGACCCTGCGTTTGCTTGCCCTGTTTCTTCCGACGGCGGCTTGATCCATACGCACTGCTTCATAATTTATGATCGGGTGGGGGGGGGATCAGATCCCGCCCATTAGCCCCCACTGCCTCTCTGGGAATCACAGAGGGCTGCGCCGGGGAGGGCCACGAAGAGGGGGCAACGATCCAACCCATTCCGATTCTGTCCGCTATCGCTGGGTTCCAGTTCTATTTTCCACACGCGGGAGACGAAGGACGCCTTTGATCGCTACCGGCCGTCGTGCGATCGACCGAAAAAACAACCCCGACAAACAAAAACAAACAAAATATTTTTAAACCCAAATAACTATAAATGTAAGGCGGGGGAAGGGAACCAAAAAGCAGCGGGGAGTGCCGGACTCGGTGCGGCCCTCCTCTCACTGTGCTAGTGCTGCTGATCGGGGGGGGGGGGCCCCAAAAACGCACCCCCCCAAAAAAAAAAATAAAAAAAATACATAAAAGAAAAATAAAAGGAGAATCGCCGCCATTGCTCTCCCCTCTCCGAGCCCGCCTTTGCCGCGAGAATTTGGTAGCCTCATCTCATCGCTGTTGCCCCCCCCACACACACACCAAAAAAAAAAAAAAAGCATTCCTTCCACCCTGTGGAATGTGAGGCCGCCTTCAGCCGGGCTGACCAAAGAAAAATTAAGCCTCCCTGCGGCGGCCCCCCCCCCAAACGGGGCAAATCCAGCTAGGCTCAAAAAGCAGGTTTTCCACTGCATGGTGAAATTTGGGGGGGGGGGCAGAGAAAGGTGGCAGACTCAAATGGGAGAAGGGGTGAGGAATTAACCCCTCCCTCAGGGAAAAAAAATCGAAGTCTCCCACGAGAAGGGCGGAGGCTCCTGAGTTATTTCCAGGTGGCGGACTGCGGGATGGATCGCGGCGGGATCATATCCAGAAGGTACTCGCGCTGGCGGTCCACGGCCGAAGAAGCCGCTTTGTGCACGGCGAGGCTGGGGTTCACAAAACTGAGGGCCCCACCTGGAAAGGAGAGGAAGGGAACAAACGGGTGAGGCTTCACGGGCATGGTCAAAGGGCACGAGAGATTGAGAAGAGCGATCAACAGACACTTAACAGTAGCTGCTGTAGATTTTTTGGGGCTGTATGGCCGTGGTCTTGGCACTGTGGGACCTGACGTTTCGCCAGTAGCTGTGATTGACATCCTCAGAGGTATAACACAGAAAGATGGAGTCCTCTCTGTGTCAAAGTGAGAAGAAAAACTGTAGGCAGGTGATTTATATCTACTCAGGAAGGTGGGGTAGGGCTGAGTCATTATCTCGTAGGAGTTCCCCAGGCTATGGACATGCTAATGGAGGATCTTTCCTGAGGAGGTTCTTTTGTATATGGATTGTTTCCTGAGGAGGTTTCCTGTTTCCTGAGGAGGTTCTTTTGTATGTGGATTGGCTGTTGAAATTCTAATCTAATCTGTACAGATATATACAAAAGAACCTCCCCAGGAAAGCTCCTCCATCAGCATGTTCATAGCCTGGGGAACTCCCACGAGACAATGACTCAGCCCTACCCCACCTTCCGGAGTAGATATAAATTACCTGCCTACCATTTTTCTTCTCACCTTGACACAGGGAGTACTCTGTCTTTCTGTGTTATACCTCTGAGGATGCCAGTCACAGTTACTGGCGAAACGTCAGGTCCCACAATGCCAAGGCCACGGCCACGCAACCCGGGAAATCTACAGCAACTAATGAACTCCGGCCGTGAAAGCCTTCAACAGCGTATTAGACATTAAAGAGTTTTTTAAAAAGCCCCACACTTCTCTAATAATTCTGTCGCCCTGATTTGGATGGCCCAGGCTAGCCTGATCTCGTCAGATCTCGGAAGCTAAGCAGGGTCGGCCCTGGTAAGTACTTGGATGGGAGACCACCGAGGGAAGTCCAGGGTCTCTACATATTGGCAGGCAATGGGGATTATTAGGAAGGGGCAGGGGTCATTTCCTGCAGGAGCGCACAGGAGCGGAGCTCCGGCAGTAAAGAGCCCAGGGGGCGGGCACATGCAACAAGCCCCCACCCCCTGCTCCCAGCAGCCCTCAGTCAGAGCAAGAAGCAGCCAGGTAAGCTGCAGAGCTCCCCCCCCCCGGCCCCCTGGTTCAAAACAGTCCAGTGGCACCTTTAAGACCAAGTTTTATTCAGGTACAAGCTCTCCCTCCTCTGCGAGGACAGATCTGCACGTTCTCCCCCCCCACAATAGCTAGCAATCCAAAACAGTCCAGTGGAGCCTGAGCGGTGGGTGTTGCCTTCTGACACACTTCCGGTGATGTCAGGGGGTGTGGCATATGCAAATGAGTTATGCTAATGAGTTATGCTAATGAGTCCCTGCACCTCTTTTTCTACGAAATGACCCCTGGGAAGGGGACTGAAAACAAATCAGCCGGTATCATAATGCCCCGGAAAGGTTAAATGGCGTGGGCTCATTTGCACAGTTCTGGTCGCCGCACCTGAAAGAAAATGATCGTAGGTGCAGGAAAAGGGCAACTGAAATCATCAAGGGGATGGAACACTTTCCCTATGAGGAAAGGTTAAAGGAGGTTAGAGCTCTTTAACTTGGAAAAATGACGACTGAGGGGTGACATGATCGAGGCTTTCCAAATGATGCATGGGATAGAGAAGCCCGAGAAGTCCCTTTCTCTTTTTCTCACAATACAAAATCACGTGGGCACTCCATGAAATTAATGAGCAGTAGGCTCCCAGCACAGAAAAGTACTTCTTCACCTAAATAATAATTCACTGCCACAGGGAGTTGTGGCGGCTACAAGCATGGACATCTTCAAGAGGGGACTGGATAAACATATGGAGCAGAGCGCCATCAGTAGCTATTAGCCAGAAGGTATTGATGGAACTGTCTGGGGCAGTGATGCTCTGTATTCTTGGTGCTTGGGGGGGGGGCAAGAGTGGGAGGGGTCCTGGAGTTCG
>NW_015168706.1:88239-95679 GCF_001447785.1 Gekko japonicus
GAGGGCTTCTGGAGTTCTGGCCCCACTGGTGGACCTCCTGATGGCACCTGGTACCTTTTGGGCACTGTGTGACAAGGAGCGTTGGACTGGATGGGCCACCGGCCTGCTCCAGCATTTGGCTTCTTTTCTGTTCTCCACCACCTCTGAACGTCTATTACCTTGAAAATCCAACAGGGTCACCCTTTAAGTCGGCCGTGACCTGGCGGTGGAAGGATCCAGCAGGTCATGGCCGACTTAAAGGGTCGACCTGCTGGTTCCTTCCACCGCCAGGTAGATCACTATCGTATTTTAACGCTGAAGCATTTATAGCAGCTGTCTTCAGTGGCCCGGACCTGGGTGACCCGGGCTAACTCGATCTCGTCAGGTCTCAGAAGCTAAGCAGGGCCGGCCCTGGTGAGTGCTTAGATGGGAGACCACCGAGGAAGTCCGGGGCTGCCCTGCAGCGGCAAACCCACCTCTGAACGTCTCTTGCCAGGAAAACCCTATGGGGCTGCCTTCGGTCGGCTGGGCCTGTGCAGACAGAAGCCATTGGGATTCTCACTGGCCAGGGCCTCCAGAGGCTGGGGGTCGACAGAGGCAAATTCCTCCCTCTGCATCCAGGTCTCGATGGATGCTGGTGAACAGGCAGCATGCCTCAGATTCTCAGATGTCAGGGATAACGGCTGCTGGGTACAGAGCCCTGGCTGAGGGGTGACCTCTGAGGAACAATGCTCCCTCTAAGCAGTGGAGTCTTGTGAGCAAAAATTCTCCTTTGTGAGCTACTGGCATTAAAGGTGTGAGCGAGCGATTGGGCTGCTGTATAAATTAGTTTGCTCTGGAGCCCTCCTTCCTGAGCTAGGACAAAAATGGGTGAGCCGGAGGCTAAAAAACTGTGAGCTAGCTCACACTAACTCAGCTTAGAGGGAACACTGCCGAGGAATACCAGGGGCGTGACGCAGAGGCAGGCAATCGCAAAACCACCTCTGAAACGTCTCTTGCCTTAAAAACAAAGTCTAGCTCGCCACCTAGTGGTGCATAACGCTAAAAGAGCTAGAACTTCTGGCCGCCAGACAATCTTTGGCTCTCCTGGCTATACTACAGACACTTCTATACGATGATAATGATGATGATTATTATCTGCTGGAAAGAGGACAGACCTTCTGTCCTTCCCAGAAAAAATGGCCCAGTGCCATAAATGTGACAGCACACCTCTGCAACGGAAGCCTCCCAAGCCCTTTGTATATGCTCTCGCATATTCCCAGCTGCACCCCCCCTATGGCAGGCTGTGGTGTAGAATCAGAGGTGAGATTTCCACCCAGGCTTTTAGGCCCGTGGTTCAGTCTCAGCCACCCCTCTGCGAGAGACCTCGGGGACCTCCGGCATGCTAATCGGCTGGAGGGAGGGCTTCGATACGCTGGCTGAAAGCAACGGGGGACCCGTGACCCATGCTCCCTCTAAGCTGTGGAGTCGTGAGCAAAAACTCTACTTTGCGAGCTCCTGGCATTCAAGTAGTGAGCGAGCCGTTTGGCTGCTGCATGGATTCAGTTTGCTCTGGAGCCCTCCTTCCCGATCTAAGACGAAAGTGTGTGCGCCGGAGGCTAAAGAACTGTGAGCTAGCTCACACTGACACAGCTTAGAGGGAACACTGCCCGTGAGGCTCTGCGAGGATCTGTGTTTGACAGCCTTGTCCCCAGCAGCTCTGCTTACAGCAGGGCTCTGGCCTGCGAGACTGCTGCAGGAAGACCCCTGGGTCCTTCACAGGACAAGTGTGCCACAGGCAAGCCCAGGCCGCTCAGCCCCGTTCCACATATAGGCAAAAAGGGATTATTATTGCATTAGCAGGGATCAGGCCACGTGACGGCCAGGAACAAGGGGCTGTGATCACCAGCCAATCAGAGCAATCGATTCAGAAACGTCTCAGCACCTTGAGCGTGCCCTTTGATTAAATCAGGGCGGGCATTTCTTGGAAGTGTTTTCTTGAAAAGACACGGATGCCCCCAAAATGAAAAGGTGGGTGGCAGGCCACCATCTTAGAGGTGAGCCTGCTACCAACCCGCTCGTGGGAGCAACGCCTCTTCCAGAAGGCACCCAGAAGAAGAGATTGGATTTATACCCCGCCCTTCACTACCCAGAGGAGTCTCAGAGCGGCTTACAAACTCCTCTCTCTTCCCCTCCCCACAACAGACACCCTGTGAGGTAGGTGGGGCTGAGAGAGCTCTGACAGAAACTGCTCTTTTTCAAGGACAGCTCTTATCAGAACTATGGCTTGCCCAAGGTCATCCAGCCAGGTGCAAGCGGAGGAGTGGGGAATCAAACCCGGTTCTCCCAGATTAGAGTCCACGCACTTAACCACTACACCAAACTGGCTCACCCAAGGCAGCGCACCGTACCAACCATGCAGATGTGACTTTGCCGGCCATCCGATATGCGCCGATTTGGGAATTAATCTCACTGAATCCACTGGGACTCGCTTGTGAGAAAACCTGCACAGGATCGCACTCACGGCTGATTTAGAATCCTGCTTGCAGAACGACTGCTGGGCCCTACGGTGCTGTCCTGCTAAGCATTCAAGCAACACACTATCTTTTTTTTGGAGGGGGGGGGAATGGGCAGGGAAACCACCTCCACCTCCCCGCTCAGGATTCTCAGAGGTCCAAGTCTACGTTTGAAACAACCGTAATGAACACACCGCAAAGAGGGGGGAGAGAGCGAGGGAGGAGAGGAGGAGGGAGAACCAAGGAGAAGCACCCTTTTCACCCAGAAGTCATTTTTTTTTTTTAGTTGCTGGCCGAACAAGGGAGTTGCGGCCAGCGGCGACAAGAGACGAGCGAGCCATCTACCTGCGTTGGCGAGAGTCTTCTTCCAAGTGCAAGCACCGCCTTTCCCGATGGGCCTCGGAGCATGCTTACCTTGCCTGCCACCAAGTACGGCCACGCCGGATGCGTTCTGCAACTTGGGCGACGGGCTAAATGCATGCAAGACTCCACGGGGGGTGCTGGTGCTTCGGGGCAGCTGGCTGGAGGTCTGTGGAGCAACCGGGGAGAGAGGGAGGGGTGGCATCAGTCTGGGGCAGGAAGCCTGCGTAGGCGGCGGTCTGTGAGACGGGCCTTGGCCTGGTCTCTTTCGCTCCCAACACCCCTTTGCATTTATACAGCGTTTGCAGTGATCGACAGCTCTTTCCAAACATTAGGCACACAACTAACTAGTGACACTAGTCACGTAACTAACTGAAGAGCCACCGCCTTGGTCTGTTCTCTTTTGCTTTCAACACACCTTTGCATTTATACAGCGCTTGCAGTGATCAACAGCTCTTCCCAGACATTAGGTACGCAACTAACTAGTGACACGCATCACATAACTAACTGAAGAGAAGCCGCCTTGGTCTGTTTGCTTTGGCTCCCAACACCCCTTTGCATCTATACAGAGCTTGCAGTGATCAACAGCTCTTCCCAAACATTAGGTACCCAACTAATGAATGACACTAGTCACATAGCTAACCCAAGCGAACCAGCCTGGTTCTGTTCCCAGACATTAGGTACACAACTAACTAGGGACACTAGTCCCATAACTAACTCAAGAGCAGCCCCCTTGGTCTGTCCTCTTTTGCTCCCAATACCCCTTTGCATTTGCTTTCAGTGATCGACAGCTCTTCCCTGACATTATAATCACACAACACAAACTCCTCAGACTGGGGAACCTGTCAACTTGTTTTGGAGAATGAATGGCCGAGTACTTTTTCCGCTCAGATTGACTGCAAATCTAAAAAGTTACATTCTTGGGCTTGCTAGGTTTCTCACTGAATGATCTAGAAAGTGCTAGTTTTGTTTCGTTCAGAACATTTATAGGCCGCACACACACACACCCCCAACCTGGCAGAGACCAGGTTCAGGGAGTTCAAAGAACAAAGTGACACGCATCACATAACTAACTGAAGAGAAGGCACCTGGGCACAAACAGTATAAATGCACCGCAACATTTTCGCCAGTACAAAGCGGTAACAAAACAATTTAGCAAAGAACATAAAACCCGACCCGGCAAAACTTTTTTCAAAGACTGGGCAGAGTCACCTCTTCAGTTCAAAGCCTGGCTCTGGAGAAATGTTTTGGCCTGGCACCTAGAAAGTGGCAAGGCAGGCACCACGGGGGAACCTCAAGGGAGAGGGGCATTTCCTACAGTTCTACTCTGGGTTTTTTACAGTCCGTATAGGAAGAAGAAGAGCTGGATTTATACCCTGGTGCCTTTCACTACCCGAAGGAGTCTCAGAGCGGCTTACAAACTCCTTTCCCTTCCTCTCCCCACAACAGACACCCTGTGAGGAAGGGGGGCTGAGAGAGCTCTGACAGAAACTGCTCCTGAGAGAAGAGCTCCGAGAGAACTTGTGACTGACCCAAGGTCCCCCAGCTGGCTGCATGTGGAGGAGGAGTGGGCAATCAAACCTGGTTCTCCAGATTAGAGTCTGCCGCTCTTAACCGCTACTCAAAACTGGCTGCCACCAGAATCCATCCTCCATCGCCCCCCTGGAGAAGCAGTACAGAAACGCCCACCAACCAGTCAAAAATGTAACATAAGAGAGGAGGGACAAAAAAAATGGCTGTCCACAGCTGGAAAAAGAATGCTGCCATGGGCAAGACCATTGGGGGGGGGGGCTCCCTTACTGTGGCTCCCCAGGCTACCTGCGGACTGCCTCTCAGGGCAGGAATCCTCGACCTTTTGGCACCTGTAGGCAACTTTTGAATTCTGACATGCCTGTGATGGGCACAGCTACAAGTGGCTGCTGCCGGAAGCAGGGCTGGCCGCAAAATGGTTGCTGCAGCTTAGCTTCATCCACACGATATTTGTACTGTGGTGGCAGCCGCTACCCAAGCAACGTTGTTGTTGTTTTTTTAAATCAGCACGGCCAATCAAATCAGCACGGCCAATCAAATCAGCAACGGCCAATCGAAACCTTTGCTGGGCGGGGCAAAAGCCTGCTTTCTAGAAACACTTAAAAATGCATGTGCCCAAATTTAACATCAATGATCAATGCATTTAATTAGACCTATAAAGTAGAACAAATTTTCCAAAAACAGGTAGAAATTCACTGGTGGAGTTTTGCCACACAACGTATGTGAATCAAGCTGAATACAAGTAGAAATTCACAGGTGGAGTTTTGCCACACAACGTATGTGAATCAAGCTGAATACAAGTAGAAATTCACAGGTGGAGTTTTGCCACACAACGTATGTGAATCAAGCTGAATACAAGTAGAAATTCACAGGTGGAGTTTTGCCACACAACTTATGTGAATTCTAGTTTTGGGCCACACAACTTAATGATGTTAATTTTGGAAAATTTGTTCTACTTTATACGTCTAATAAAATGTACTGATCGTTGATGTCAAATTTGGGCACGTGCATTTTCCCTTTGTTTTGATATATCGCTGTTCCTTGTTTTGACATATTGACGCCTTTCATCTTGTATTCTAAAAACACCTGGCAGGCACTACATAAGAACAAGAGATGCCAATGTTGGATCAGGCTAAAGGCCCATCCAGTCCAACACTCTGTATCCCACAGTGGCCAGAAATACCAGTGCCATCAGGAGGTCCAGCAGTGGGGCCAGGACATTAGAAGCCCTCCCACTGTTGACCCCCCCCCCAAGCACCAAGATGACAGAGCATCACTTGCCCCAGAGTCCCTATCTATACCTTGTGGCTAATAGCCACTGATGGACCTCTGCTCCATAAGGTGTCAGCGCCTCCCCCCCGGCACCACACTGGGGACCGCTGCTCGAGGGCCTCTCCAGAGGCATCCGAACGGCCACCGTGAGACCGAGGGTGCTGGCCTGGCCCCTACCTGCTTGAGGGCATGGTGCTGCTGGGCGAGCTGATCCGGCTTGGTCTGCCCGGGGGAGGCGGCCTGCTGCAATATCCGCTGCTCGATCTCCTGCTCCTGCTGCAGGGCCTTGACGAAGGCGGCCTTCAGGCGGTTGGTGTGCTCGGCCTTCAGGGCCTTCTTCTGGTTGGAGGACATGCAGGTCTCGCACATGATCAGCCCCCGCTTCTCTTCCCGCCAGCGGCAGGTGAAGTCCGTCTTGCACTGGACGCAGGTGTAGGGCTCCTGGGAGGAGGGAGCAACCGACACTTTGCCTGGGGGGGGGAAGGGGAGACGGCGGAGAGTCAGAGGAAGGAACTCGGTAATTCAGGCTTCAGGCTCTAGTGAGGCGACTGGACCTTAGAACCACAGAATCATAAGATCTGGAAGGGACCTCCAGGGTCATCTAGTCCAACTCCCTGCACAATGCAGGAAATTTATTTATTTGTTTTTAAATTTATATCCTGCCCTCCCCGAAGGCTCAGGGCGGCTCACAAGGGGCATAAATGCCGAAGTTAAAACAATAAAACAACACAAAACAGTATAAAATACAATAAATACAATGCACTAAAAATTCCTTCCATGGGGCTCCAAGGATATTTAACTATAGATCCAAGATGGGGTTCCCAAGATAACTTATGTTAAGCAACAACAGTGACGATAATGATATACAGTAACAACAATGTATGTCCCTACAGCGCTGTCATATGCCAGGAACGGCTCACACCCCCAGTATTGTCCGAAGGGGAGACGGCGGAGAGTCAGAGGAAGGAACTCGGTAATTCAGGCTTCAGGCTCTAGTGAGGCGACTGGACCTTAGAACCACAGAATCATAAGATCTGGAAGGGACCTCCAGGGTCATCTAGTCCAACTCCCTGCACAATGCAGGAAATTTATTTATTTGTTTTTAAATTTATATCCTGCCCTCCCCGAAAGCTCAGGGCGGCTCACAAGGGGCATAAATGCCGGTTAAAACAATAAAACAACACAAAACAGTATAAAATACAATAAATACAATGCACTAAAAATTCCTTCCATGGGGCTCCAAGGATATTTAACTATAGATCCAAGATGGGGTTCCCAAGATAACTTATGTTAAGCAACAACAGTGATGATAATAATATACAGTAACAACAATGTATGTCCCTACAGCGCTGTCATATGCCAGGAACGGCTCACACCCCCAGTATTGTCCGCTCCAGAGATGGTCAATTTGCGGAATTAAGAAGAAAGGGATGGGGGTGGTGCAGATGGAATAATGATGGCGGATGATGGTGGCGGCGGCTCCTACTCGAAAGGCTGGCGGAAGAGCTCCATCTTACAAGCCCTGCGGAACTGAACCAGGTCCCGCAGGGCCCGGATCTCTCCTGGGAGCTCATTCCACCAGGTAGGAAATTCAAAATACCTCCCCCACCAATGTTCCCCTGGGCATGTACGGAAGGGCCACGAGAACTAAGCACTGAGGCAACCCTTCCTGCCCTCCCTTTTCACGATCTGCTTAAGTTCACAGAATCAGCACTGCTGTCGGATGGCCATCTAGCCTCTTGTTTGGAAACCTCAAAAGAGAGCCCACCACCTCCGGACGAAGCCTGTGCCATTCCAAGAACCT
>NW_015168706.1:95709-100092 GCF_001447785.1 Gekko japonicus
AAGAAGGAAAGCCCTTCGCCTCCCGCTCTAATTGTCAGGAAGTTCTTCCTAATGTTTAGCCAAAAACGCTTCTGATTTTATTTCAACCCCTTGGTTCTGGTCCGACCTTCTGGGGCAACAGGAAAAAAAAACTCCACCCCACCCTCTGTGTGACAGCCCTTCAAGGACTTGAAGATGGTGATCCTATCACTTCTCAGTCGTTTCCTCTCCAGCCTAAGCATACCCAGCTCCTTCAACCTTTCCTTATAGAACCTGGTCTCCAGACCTTTCTCCAATCTGTCCCCACAAGAATGCTGAGATCAGCTGATAACAACTTGCTGGTGGATCCCCGGCCCTAGGGAGGTCCCGACTGTCCACGACAAGAGCCGGGGCCTTTTTGGTCCTGGCCCCGACCTGGTGGAACTCTCTCATAAGAACATAAGAGATGCCAATGTTGGATCAGGCCAAAGGCCCATCCAGTCCAACACAGTGGCCAGAAATACCAGTGCCATCAGGAGGTCCAGCAGTGGGGCCAGGACATTAGAAGCCCTCCCACTGTTGACCCCCCCCAAGCACCAAGAAGACAGAGCATCACTTGCCCCAGAGCCCCTAGCTATACCTTGTGGCTAATAGCCACTGATGGACCTCTGCTCCATATGCTTATCTAATTCCCTTTTGAAGCTGTCCATGCTTGTAGCCGCCACCACTTCCTGTGGCAGTGAATTCCATGTGTTAATCACTCTTTGGGTGAAGAAGTACTTCCTTTTATCCGTTCTAACCCGACCGCTCAGCAATTTCATGGAGTGCCCACGGGTTCTTGTATTGTGAGAAAGGGAGAAAAGTACCTCTTTCTCTACCTGCTCTTTCCCATGCATAATCTTATAAACCTCGATCATGTCACCCCTCAGTCGTCTTTTCTCCAAGCTAAAGAGCCCTAAGCGCTTTAACCTTTCCTCATAGGGAAAGTGTTCCAACCCTTTTATCATTTGAGTTGCCCTTTTCTGCACTTTTTCCAAAGCTATAATATCTTTTTTAAGGTGTGGTGCCCAGAACTGCACACAGTATTCCAAATGAGGTCTCACCATTGATTTATATAGGGGCATTATTATATTGGCTGATCTGTTTTCAATACCCTTCCTAATAATCCCCAGCATAGCATTGGCCTTCTTTATTGCAGTCACACACTGTCTTGACATTTTCAGTGAGTTATCTACTACAACTCCAAGATCTCTCTCTTGATCAGTCTCTGCCAGTTCAGACCCCATCAACGTGTATTTATATTTAGGATTTTTGGCTCCAATGTGCATCTCTCCCGAATAACCTCAGGGCCCTGCGGGACCAGATGCAATTCCACAGGGTCCGTAAGGCACAGATGTTCCACCAGGCTTTTAGTTGACGGCAGCAACGGTTAAGACTGGCACCTTCTCATTTTCTTCCATGACCACCACATCCCCTTCCCTGCCTTGCTGCGCAGACAGCACTGTAGCCAGCAATAGGGGTTTACATCACCATCTGGACCAATCCTCCCTCTGAGCGGTGGTGTCTTGTGAGCAAAAGTTGTACTTTGTGAACTCCCGGCATTAAAGTTGTGAGCGAGTGATTTGGCTGCTGCATAAATCAGTTTGCTCTGGAGCCATTCTTCCTGAGCTAGGACAAAAATCTGTGAGCTTGAAGGCTAAAAAACGGTGAGCTAGCTCACACGAACTCAGCTTAGAGGGAACAGTGGCCGGAGTTAGTGCAGGACAGAATTCTACTTTGTGAGCTACTGGCCTTAAAGTTGTGAGCGAGCAATTTGGCTGCTGCATAAGTTAGTTTGCTCTGGAGCCCTCCTTCCTGAGCGAAGACAAAAACGTGTGAGCCAGAGGCTAAAAAACTGTGAGCTAGGTCACTCTAACTCAGCTTAGAGGGAACACTGGTGGAGTCTTGTCAGCAAAAATTCTACTTTGTGAGCTACTGGCATTAAAGTCGTGAGCGAGCCATTTGGCTACTGCATAAATCAGTTTGCTCTGGAGCCCTCCTTCCTGAGCGGAGACAAAAATGTGTGAGCTGGAGGCTAAAAAACTGAGCTGGCTCACACCAACTCAGCTTAAAGGGAACACTGATCTGGACTGGTTCATTGATTGGTGTATTGCGACCGTTTTATGTCGATTGTATTTTTAACCGCTTTTTAAAGTTGTAAATCGCCCAGAGCCTGCTTGCAGGGTGGGCGATTCGTAAATTTAATAAAATAAATTAAAATAAATACATTTGGAGATCTGAGTAGCGCTGGGGTTTCTGGCCCAGTTGAAAGTGCTCTCCGATGTTTCGTGACCCCTGTGAGCAGTTTCTCACAGTGGGCGGACTCTAATCTGGGAGAACCGGGTTTGATTCCTCACTCCTCCACTTGCACCTGGCTGGATGACCTTGGGCAAGCCGTAGTTCTGATAAGAGCTGTCCTTGAAAAAGAGCAGTTTCTGTCAGAGCTCTCTCAGCCCCACCTACCTCACAGGGTGTCTGTTGTGGGGAGGGGAAGGGAAAGGAGTTTGTCAGCCGCTCTGAGACACCTTTGCGTAGTGAAGGGCAGGGTAGAAATCCAATATTTTCTTCTTCTTCTCTTCCCTGAAGATTCAACCTTAGGAGACCCTCTTGCAGAGTCTCTCTCTCTCTCTCTCCCCTCCCTTGTTTCTTCTCACTGCAGATGCTAATTAACTGGTCGGCCCTGATTGACCTTTGAGCTGCTGGCCCCCAGCCCAGGAAAAGCCTCCAGCCGCACACCACCACCACCCCGGCCTCACCTTGACTCTCGAGGAGGTTCTGCACCACCTCCTCCAGCCCGACCAGGTAGATGAACTCGTTGTTGGCCGCGCTGGGCAGGAAGTTCATTTCGGGGGCTGGCGGTTTGGGAGGTGGGATCTCCAGGAGGGTCTTCTCCAGCTGCTTCCGAAGGGCCAGCTTGGCGGCCGCTTGCCGGCTGGCGGGGGAGTCGTTGGCGTTGACGATGGAAGCCACGCTGGTCGTGGTGGCCGCGGCGTTCGCCTGGGCCGACGTCACGGCCGTGCCTTTGAGGGAAGTCGGAGAGGCCTTGACGAGGGAGGAAGGAAGAAGGGTTTAGGGTCCCAGTCTGAGCCGGCCTGGATTTGGCAACAACGGACTTCCACCGACCCCACTAAAGCGCAAAGCGGTTGCTATGGAAGCAGGCCCCAGAGTTCCGATACACTTCCCCCCCACCCTTCCAGTTAAAGCTGGAGGCACATCTCGTTCCTGAGGCATGGAGGGATGAGTCAAGAACTGAACAACAACAAAACGACCAACCCGCATAAATGGTTTGTGTGGCAGACTGATCTGGGCATCTGGAGCAGCTCATACAGAGAGGCAACAGGCAGCCTCTTCTGTCGCTACTTCCACCAGAAGAAACTTGATGGTTTGGTCACAGAGATGGGGCACAACAACTCTTTCCAAACGGGTTGCCAAACGCCATGAGGGAAGTCCAAGTGGTGACTCATACAGAGAGGCAACAGGCAGCCTCTTCTGTCGCTACTTCCACCACTAGAAACTTGATCGTTTGGTCACAGAGATGGGGCACAACTACTCTTTCCAAACGGTTGCCAAATGCCATGAGGCAAGTCTAAGTGGTGACTCATACAGAGAAGCAACTCGTGTGGCCTCCTCAGAGGGCAGATATTGCATTTGTGTGAGTAACTGACTGCTCCAGTTACACCCAGTGCAGATAGATCCAGGTGGCCAGCCATGCTGGACTGAAGCAGAAGAACAGATTTAGAATCCAGTGGCACCTTTAAGACCAACAAAGTTTTATTCAAGGTATGAGTGTTCGGGGGGGGGGGTGCGTACAGAGTGACAGTGGACCCACGCAGTCACATCTGACATAGAGATGTAAAATATCCGGAAATTTTGAAGCTCGGAAAAAAAACCGTTTTTTTCCGAGAAAAAACGGACATTTTCGGAAAAATTGAAAAAAAAATGCTACATTAGCACTTCTTTTTTCTTTTCTAGATTGAAAGTCATTCTGTTACTTTAGGAACATAAAATATGACTATGGACATTTTTACTTGGCATGAAATTATCACAACTAGCATATTAAAAATATAGTGTATTATTTCAAACAGAATACCCACCCACGTCCAAAAACAAAACTGAAACCTTTTTCTTTTCTTGTGACAACAGCACCTCATAAAGGAAGAAATGCATCTTGTTCTTGCATTGGAGAGTTCAGTTTGTAACCTAGGACTTGCTTGTCTTCAGTGCACAGAAATTAGATCAATATATATATTAGAAATGATTTGGAAAATATTTGAACACCTTGTCTTAAAATATTTTATTCATCATGTTAAAATAAAACGTTCCATAATCAATTTTTTCTTTTCTTTTTTCAATTTTTCCAATTTTTCGGAAAAAAACAAAAAGGCT
>NW_015168706.1:100255-101431 GCF_001447785.1 Gekko japonicus
CCTCACCCTATGGAGCCCCCCCCCCCCCCCACATTGGAAATGGAGGAAGAAGCAGCCCGGGCAAGTAAAAGGAAAAGAGGAGACTCATTAACTAAAAAGCATTTACAGGAGATGCTGACAGACTTAAAACAAGACTTAAAAGAGGAGATAAGAAACAGCGTCTCTCCTATTACGAATAAATTGGATGAAGTTAACAAAAAGTCATTGGATGCACAGGCGAAGGTGGAAACAGCGGCTACCGGTATGCAAAAGAACTCTAAAGAAATAGCTGAATTAAAAACTTTTGAAGGATGGGCAAAAAGTAAGCTAATGCTGTTAGAAATTAAATCACGGGAAACTAAAGTGAAATTCCGTGGAATTTCTTTGAACTCCCTGAACTTTGATTTGAACAAGGACCTTACTGCCACTTTAAACAAGTGGCTAGAAGGAATGATACAGCTTCTTGGGCCAGTGGTAAACTATGTCTACCGTTTAAACCCTCCCTAAGCGGGTTCACCAGCATTGATACCGGATATAGTGGCAGAACTTAAGGATACGAAGATTAAGCGGCACCTTTTGGAAATTGCTAGGAAGAACACAGGTCTGAAGCGTGAAGACACCTTGGTTCAGCTGTATCCAGATATTCCTTTTGAAATATTAAATGCCAGGAAAAATATGCGCCCAATTGCACAAAAGCTCGCAGAGAGGAACTATAGGTACCGATGGCTTCCACTTGGCCATATATCAGTTACACACCAAGGACGCATATATACAGACTACGATCTAACATCTGGTGAGGAGCTTCTGAAGGCGCTGGAATCAGACTCGGGCTAGGAAGTGAAGAATTGGTAACCGGAAGAAGAGGAAGGTACCGTAAGACTGTAAAGAACTACATTGGAGGAGATCGTAGTTCCAGAGCTTTTTCTCTTCATCTTTTCTGCAAGAAAAGTAGCCCGGAATATAAAGTGCAGAGGAGCACGCGAGAAGGGCTAATGGGACACACACACACCCACCTCCCCAATGGGCAAGACCCACACTTTGAGTCTTCTTCGGAACTGCTCCGGAGTCCTGGTGTCAGGGGACACTGATTAGAAGAGCTCCAGTTAAAGAAGAACACAATGACAGAAAAAGATATTAAGACAGCAGAGTAATGAAATGGTGTAATATATTTTTCCTTTCTATTTCATGCACTAGATG